>NW_023270415.1:73676729-73855922 GCF_011800145.1 Mirounga leonina | reverse complement strand
CTGTTGAATCTCAGATCTGTACCTCTGAAACAAATAATGCAATATATGTTAAGAAAAAAAAAAAGAAGAAGAAGAAGAAGGTAGCGGGAGGGGAAGAATGAAGCGGGGGAAATCGGAGGGGTAGACGAACCATGAGAGACGATGGACTCTGAAAAACAAACAGGGTTCTAGAGGGGAGGGGGGTGGGAGGATGGGTTAGCCTGGTGGTGGGTATTGAGGAGGGCACATTCTGCATGGAGCACTGGGTGTTGTGCACAAACAATGAATCATGGAACACTTCATCTAAAACTAATGATGTAATGTTTGGGGATTAAAATAAGAATAAAAAAATATTAAAAAAAAAAAAAGAGAGAATGAGAAAGTCACAGAGGAGCCCTTGACTTGGAGTCAAGGGTATGCTAAGTTTGAGATGTTTCTGGATACTGAAGAAAAGACGTTGAGTAAGAAAGGATGCCTGGTCTGCAAATAACATGGGATGTCCTCAGCTTTTGGAAGACATTAGAAGCCACAGAACTGGGTGAGATCATGAGGAGACAGTCTGAACCCTGTGGACACTCTGTGAACAACTATTACAATGGTGGCTCTTGATCAACCACAGTCCCTGGTCCTCCTGTTTTTGTACCTCTCATCACATTGACTCTGGGCTTAGCCATGTGACTAGCTTTGGCTAACAGGATATTAGCAAGCAGGGTGCAAGTGAGGCTTTTTAAGTGTTTGCCCTTTGGTGTTTACTCTCTTGGAAGCTTCACTCTTGGAACCTTGCTGCCATGCTGTGAGGAAACCCAAGGCACCACACGGAGAGGCCCCCAGCTGGCAGTCAGCACCAACTGCCAGCCATGAACTGAGGCCATTCTGGATCTTTCAAGAGCCCCAGCACCCCCAGGAGATACCACAGGAAGCAGAAGAATATCTTGATCAACCAGAGAATTTTAAGATATAATAAATAGTTGTTTGGGGACACCAAGCTTTGGGGGTGGCTTTTATATAGTAATAGATAACCAAAGTGTTCACCTCAACACTTACAGTTGTAAATGGAAAGAGAAGAAGCAGCAAGGTGACTTAGAAGGAGACACCATTGAAGTAGGAGGAGAACCAGGTGAGAAGTATTGCAGAAGCATCTGGAAGAAACAGAAGTGTCGAGAGGCTGATTGAGATGACAGTAGTAGCAGGCATCACTGGTTGTTCAGAGCCGACTTGTGAGACAATAGGGATAGGTGCCCTACTGGTGGAAAGAATGGAGGGACAATGCATATGTAGAATTATGTAATCCTCTTTTGGAATTTTGCTGTCATGGAGAGGAGAAAAATAGGGCACTAGTAAAGAGTGACCCAAAGTTAAGGAAGTGAGTTTAAAATTTAAATGCTGATGGGGACTTTGTTGCTGTTGCTGCTTATTCTAGTTGCCCCTTCTCTCTGCTCACTCCCAAACTACTTTTTCTTGCTTGACTTAATTTTTTTTTTTAATCATAGGACCTCTCACATTGTAAAATTGCCTATAATTAGCTTATTTATTCATCTGATTATTTATTATTGTCTCCCTCCCATTAGACTGGGATATGGCTCTTTTTATTCCCTGATGTATTCTAAGCACCCAGAACTGTGCCTGGCATAGAGTGGGTGCTTAGTACATATTGAATGAATGAATGAATGAATGAGTGAATAGAACTGTGATTATGAGAAGGGAAAGATCATGAATGAGAAGATTCAAAAGTTGGTTAAGAACAAAATAAAGAGAATTGGCATAACCTTCCTCTTGAGCCACTGACCTGAAGATTCTAGAACCTGATTCCTGGCTCCCCATTTTTCACATTAATCCCAAGAGAGCAGAAGGACCAGATGGGGCTTTGCAGGAGTTTTCCTCTAGCTGTCCCAGTCATTTCAGATTCTCTGGAATTCTCTGACTTTTCTGCTGGAGCCCAGAGATACTTCAGCCATGGCTTATTATGCTTGGACAAGTGTGCAGTCAGTATAGTATGTTCTTTGGGTTTATCAGGCAGGATCCAGAGGCCAGCACCCCAGTTGGAGAGGTGCACACCTAGGGGAAACCAAATGCTACTTTTTGAGACCATTTTGAGGCACAGGTGGTCTGCTGTTTCTTTGGGGGAAGTGCATGGAGATCACCTTCCTGGCCTTAGTGGTCTTAGAAAATAAGAGGAATATATTCTTCAATGGCAGCCCTGATTTTCAATTCTGGAGACCTAACGACAAACAATACGTGATTTATTAGGGAGACTACAATCCCATGAGGAGGACAGACAAGAAAACCAGCAGGAATGACCTGAGCCTCCTGGTTTCCACCAGCTGGTCCTGTAGCTCTCTCCAGGTGGCCCACCTTCATGGACTCGGTTCTCACTCCATCCCAGTAAAACTGTGTCCTCTACTGTCCCCTCTAGCAGAGGTGTGGTAATAATGTCTGCTACTGCTTGGTCCCTGGAACCTCAATATCCCTTCTTTACAACTTAACCAATGGTCCCTCCAGTGATGTCCGCTTCAAGTCCCCTGTGGATGTGTTCTCTGTCCTGCAGGGAGCTAGACTGATGTGCATGTGAGTATGTATCTCGATCATCTATTCTCTAGGTCCATAAGCATTTATCGATGCCTCCTCTGTTGCAGGCCCTGTGGCAGGCCCTGTAAGCACAAAGCCCACTAAGGTCTGGCTTCCATCTTCACAGAGCATGCAGACAGATCAAGAAGGCAGCTAATGAACTTGAGGAACGCAGCACAGTGTCGAGTGACAAAACAGCATAATAATAGGACCTGAGGAAGTGGCGTTGCAGTCAGATGAGGTGAAGCAGGTGCAGGGGGAAGTCAGGGAAAGATGAGTAGGATGTAGCTGGGGGGATAGGCATAAAGCAAGAGGAACAGCACAGGGATGGAAATGGAGGCACAGGATGGCAGTGAGCATTAGGGGAACTACGTGTACTTCACTAAGATTGAGGGGAAAGGTATGAGAGGACATTGGGAAGGTAGAGGGGGAGGTAGGCAGTGGCCATGCCACTGAGGCCCTTGGATAGCTAAGGACTTTGGAACTCATCCTGAGGGAATAGGAGGACCGTGGCAAGGTTTTATGTTAGAGAACAAGAATGAGATTTGCATATTAGATCAGGCAGCATTCGGAAGAGAGATTGTGGTTGTTGGGGAGAATTAGGTGGTGAGTCTCCCAGCAAGGAGACTCAAGCAAGGATTGCTGGAGTGGTTGAGGAGAGGACAGAAGACCCATGAGCAACACCTCAGAGAGGCAGAGTCCACAAAATTCAGAGACCCATTGACTGTGGGCAATGCGGAAAGGGACAGAATCTTGGTTGATTGTTTATCTTTACCTTTTGGATCAAACGATTTGATGAATAATGACATCATTAACAGAAATTAGCAAGACTGAATGAGGGTCTGCTCTGGAGAAGAAAGCATCAAGGATTTTGTTTTGGGTGTAGTAAGTGAGAAGCCCATGATGCAGCCTGCGTGGAGATATCAAGCCAGCAGTTGGCGATGCAGGGGAAGGTGTCTGTTCTGGACACAAACTCGAATGTGAAGACAAGGAAGAAAGGGCATTGGTTTTCTGCAGCCGTGCTCTACCTGAGAAAGAGGCTCACACCCCTTTCCTCCCTCTGCAGCGAGCTCTGCTTGCCCTGATACTGGAGCCACCCCGAATTCTAGGGCCACCTCGCTGGACCCATTTATTCTGGTGCTGAAGCTTTCCCCAGACTGAATCCTACAGACCTGGATTTCTCATATCCGTTCTAGACATGTGTGACTAATCCGAACTGAAGCTGTAGCACATGAGAAAGAAGGCAAAACCTTGTTGTAAAATCCTTGTAACTTTTCCAGAACCCCGAGACCAAAGTCCCATTATCTTGGAGCAGAGAGGGAGTGGAAGGAGGGGGAGAGGGAGGAAGTGGGATCACAGGGCTTGGCACCGGGACCACTGGAGGACACATGCTTTCCAAGCAAGCTTTGCACCGTGCAGGCCAGCCATGGACCGGGGCCAGCAACATCAATCCTGAAGCCAAAGATGACTAGCGGAACCAAGCGCCATGGAGGAAATCCTTCCAAGTATCATTTATTCTAAAAATCGCAAGGATATGGGTATTTTGTTTGGAGATAACTGAGTTGGCTTTTGAATTTTTTAAGGACCTCTTCTCTGTTTCACCGGTGATGTCATCCATTCCAGTGCCTTGAAGTGCCAACCATATGCCAACACCCCCCAGATATACACCTCCAGCCACGTCTTCTCCTTAGGACCCTAGACTCAAATGTCTGATGACTATGTCATAGACATCCCAAGGACAGCACGTCCCGAACCGAGCTTTTGTGGGACCTCCAAAATGTTCCTCCCACACTCTTTCCATGTTGGTCAATGTCACCACCATCCATTCATTTGCTAATGTCAGAAAAATGGGGATGTTTCCTTAACTAGCCTCTTAATAAATCCTCTTGACTTTACCTCTTAAGTGGATCTTGAATCTAGGGACTCCTCCCCTCCCCACTGCCACTGCTCTGGTCCAAGCTTCCTGCGCATGTCCCTGGATGGCGGGAGCAGCCTGCTAACTGATCATCAGAAAGAGGGACAGAGTAGAATCAGCACTTGAGAATTTGCTGGGACTTGGTTAGAAGGATAGGGAGCTCCTTTGAGGTTTATTTTGACCCAAAATACACTTGATATATGGAATTATATAGCTATTAATTTCAAGTGAGTCTCTAAATATATACAGTTTGAGTGATGAACTTTGCACTTCTGGAATATTGGGGAAATGGCATATTCTAGTCATTTGAAAATGCTTAATTAAGAGGCAAAAATGGTTAACTAAGAGGTGCAGCATTCATCATCTCTTAGATGATCTCTCTCACTCTTTTTCTTTAAGAAACTAGAAAATCAATGCTATAACTTTAAGCAAAAAAAAAAAGTAAACTATGGTTTATTTATGTCACATGATCTCAACTATAGAGAAAAGCCTAGAAAGAGAAACACGTCCTAGTTAACAGATACCAGATAGTTGATGGGAACATGACTTTTTTCATTCTATTTTTTATTTCAAAATTTTCTATAATAAATTTCTATTTCTTTTATAGTCACAAAATAAAACAATTTAAAAATTATTTTCTAAAATCATAAAACAGACTGAGCACTCAAACACCCTGGAGCCAACTGTGCCCTAAGGATTTTAGGATGATGCTTCTGAACGTGGATTTGCACTGGCCATTCCTTGGCTGTGGTCATAGAAGGTGGAGGAGTGAGGTGAACTGGATGCAGCTTTTGGAATCAGTTCTAGGAGATACACTATTTGCTATTGTTATCAAGGCAAGTCTTCATTTTTCACTTATTCTCTCTCTGGTGTATTGTTCTGTCCACTTAGTAACACATTAGTTTATTTTAAAAAAATCATCAGGGCCATGAGTTCACAGGGAAATAAAAATTCAAAGAGCAGAGGAAGCTCACAAACTGGAAATCACTATTTTGACTTCTTTGTTCACAGTCCCTCTGGTAAATAATTCCATAACATTAAGTAACATGCCTGAACTCTATATTTATAAATGTTAAAACACCTGTACCATCCCCTCCTGTCTCATCTTTCCCTTCTTTCATTCTACTCTTATCATGCTGCCTTCTTGATTCTAGAACATTCCGGGCTTTCCAGGCTCAGGGCCCATGCACGTGCTGGCTCCTCTGCCGGGACTGCTCTCTTCCCAGGTATCCGCATGGAGTGTGGCCTGACCTTGCTCAGCCCCTGCCCACTGTCACCTCCCAAGGAGGCTTCCTCACATGTCCCAGGACAACTGCTCGCCCGACACATTCCCCCCACCCCATCCTTCACCCCCATCACCCCACCGCTTCCCCGCTCATACGAGTGTGTCATTTGTCTCCTTCACAACAATGGAAGACCACAGATTCGTGCTTTTTATGGTTTTAATTCTGTACTTTCCCTCCCAGAACAATGCCTGGCACATGGCAGGTGCTTAATTAATATTGACTGGGAGAATTGATGAGACCACGAATTTCTTAATGCCAATGCCCTTCCTCTCCCAGCCTTACATTTTTTTGGTTATATTTTGCTTCTTAATTATTCCTGACCTGCTCCGCAGCTACTCTGGGACTCGCCACTCCAGGTCAGGTGCATGCCAGGCACATTTTCTTTGCATCTGCTCCCCCTTCGCGGGGACTGTCTGCTCTGTAAGCCACCGAGAGCTCAAGTCCCACTCATTAGTATTCTCACTCTAGTTTTTACTTTCATTTACTCAACAATGTACAGGGTCCTTCCGTGAAGTCAGTAGGTTATTCACCTAATGGAATCTTTTATTTTCCCGACCCTTTGATGCATTTAGACATGAGCACATACACAGGGTGTATTGCACATGCTTTTGGTCTCCCGGCCCTGCTCTTTCTTCTTTTCCCTTCTGCCTTCCTCACCCTCCTCCTTAACCTGTGGACAGCACCCCCACCCTGAGCAAGATTCTGCTCTGATAATCATCCGTGTTTGTGGGCATCCATGTATAGCCTTTTTAACTTTAATCATTGTTTGCTTTACCAAAATGACATAATATAATATAAACACATGTCTTTGCCTCTTTTAGCACTTAATAATATGTCATAGATCAACTGATAGAATTCAAGTATATTCTTTATATAATCCCACAATGTGACATTCACCTGTGTGTGTGCGCATGCGTGTATGTGCACTGATGCTTTCATTTCTATGGAGTGGGATCCTAAAAGTGGGATCGCTAGATTAAAGAATATATGGTTTAAAGTTTGAGTAGATATTGCCTTGTTGCTTTGTCAAATTGCTATGGCAATTTGCATTTCCACCAGCAATGTGTGCAAGCCCCGTTTCCAAGGCATCCCACCCCCCAGCAAGAGGTGTTAACATTTCTAGATGTGCCAATCAGATGGATGTAGAGGTATTGTCTCATCGTTATGTTAACTTTTATTTCCCTGACGTCTAGTAAATTTAAGGATCTCTTAATATGTTTGTTGTTCATCTGGATTGCTTTATTTTATAATTTTACCCATTTTTATTTTTTTAAATTTTATTATGTTGTGTTAGTCACCATACAATACATCATTAGTTTTTGATGTGGTGATCCACGATCCATTGTTTTCGTATAACACCCAGTGCTCCATGCAGTACGTGCCCTCCTTAATACCCAATTTTACCCATTTTTAAATTGGGTGGTTTGTGTTTTTCTTATCAATGTCTAGTAGAGATCTCTGTATATTACAAATATTCATCCTCTGCCTGTCATCTTTATTCTTGCTGCAGTAAATTTTCGTGAACTGGATTAAATTAATATTCTAATGAGTTCTGCATTGGTTACCCCAAAGAAAAACGCTCCGAGTCTCAAACCTCTATTTCCTTTTCACCTGTCTACCTGCACTGGCTTTATCTTCTCTCATTCTCCAGGAAGTAGCTGGATAGGGAGAAAGGAGGACATTGACATTTAGAAGCATATTCTATATGCCTTATGTAGGCTACATGATTTGTATATTATCTTATTTAATTAAATGAGATTTAAAAAAATATAATCCCCATATTACCGACAAAGAAACAGAGGGTCAGAGAGCTTAATTTATTTCTTGATGTCATAGAAATGGCAGAGTCAAGATTTGAACCTCTATCTGTCTGGTTCTAAAACCCGTTCTTTCAAATGCTCTCCAATGACTTCTGGGTTCCTTTGAGGCTCATGGCCATCCTGTGAGATTGTGAGGCAGGCTCTATCATCCTCTTTCTTAGACTATGGTGCCTGCCCACCCTTTTCTCTGGAGCTGGGAACCCTGGGGCATGTTGGCAGGAACAGCCGGGGGGTGATCTAGTGCCTTTCAGTGAATTCTCCGCTCTCCAGCAAAGCAGAGGCTCCACATGCTTTGCCAAGGTTACAAGAACTCCCCCCTTTTCAGTAGATCTCCCCCCCCATCCCGGGGGCTCGGGTGGGCAGGAGGGAGAGGAGAGACATGCATAAAGGGAGAGACCCTGAAATCCCCAGGACAAAAATAACTTCATTTTCCCCCACCTCCACTCCCATCTTCCATCCAAGGGGAAGAACGGCAAAGTTTCAGAAACTCTGAAATGACTAGAAGCAAAAGAAAAGTATTCTGGTTGCCCAATATTTACATAAGAAGCTGCTTACATTTTCCTTTCCTGTTTTTAACTTATGAGCTGGCGCACAGACATGGACTCCCACCCACACAGGGATGTGTGCCCAGATACACGTGTCTCACGCATGCAGGCTCAATGTGTGTGGGAACACCTCCCCACACACCACGGACAGCAATGCCTGGGACACATCTATTTCCCTTCCTAGGCCTGCATCTTTGTTCTTCATACAAAGGAGTCTACATTTGGGTTTCTCCAGAAGAACCTTGAGATAAGAATTCAAGTGCAAGGGATTTATTTTTTTGGGGGGTGATTTGGAAAATACCACTATGAAAATGGTCAAGTGAAGCGGAGACTGTAAGGAATGTTATCAACCCACAGTGATGATTGTGGTGGATAGGGACTCAGCTCCCCTGGGCAGCACGGGGGGAGACTGTAGAACCCAAGAATTATCTCAGAATTATCTCACCCCAGAGGGGAGGACTCTGGAATCTCTATCCCAATCAACTCCCTTTCTGTCATGGTTGATGGCTAATGGAGAAAGAGAAATGCTGACTTCCATATTGGCACGTCCAACATGCAGGTGCAGGACAGAGCCTGGTCAAGAAACGTGCCCATCCATCATCCAGAAGAAAGTTCCAATCCTGGCTCTGTCTTCTTTATTCAATACCTGGGAGAATTCCTTCCTTCTCTCGGAACCTCAGTTTCCCTCATCTGTAACATGGGGAGAACATGGTTTCCCACAAGATTGGCGTGGAAAGTCTAGCATTGACAACCGGCTGTTTTGGCTCACAAAAGAGATTGGTTGTCTGTCTTTCCAGCCTCTACTTGTCAGAGTGGCCCAAGGCTCAGTTCCTGGGCCTCTCTCTTCTCTAGGACACAGCCTCTGGGTGATCTTGTCTAACCTGAAAACCTTAAATAGCATCTAGAGTGACACTCAGGACTCCCCCTCTCTTCTGTCCTCTCTGCCTCCTTCAAAATAGATCTGGAATCTGGCACTTCTCACCTTGCCTCCTGTCATCCTGGTCCAATGTCCTACTATCCTTTGCTTGGATCATTGGAATAGCTTCTTACCGCTGTGTTTTCGTTTTTATCCCTCTTCCCTCTAAAGTCTTTTCTCCACGTGAAAACAGAGAAATTTTTTTATAATGTGAGCTGGATTATGTCACTGTGCTTAGAATCTCCCAATGCCTTCCCGTCCTGTCTAAAGGAAAATTCAGAGTCTTTACAATTGGCCTCTAAGAATGACTGGACCCCTGTCCTCAAGTCAAAAATCTCACCTCCTCCCCTTCTCTCTCTGTGTTCCCTCCACCTGACTTTGCACATGCTGTTCCCTCCGCCTGGATGTTCTCTCCCAGAGATCCATCCTGGCCCTCTCCTTCACCTCCTTCAAGACTTTGCTCAAATATCACCTCACAGTCATGTCTACCTTAAGCACCCCATTTCAGATCGCAATGCGATCCTATCTTACCTCCTCTCCCTTCTGCTTTGCTATTCTTCACAACACTTAACAACCATTTACTTGCACTGTAAAATGTTTGTATTCATTTTATTTGTTGTCCATTTCCAACCCACTGACCCCCAGTACAATGTGATCCCATGAAGACTTTCCTTTTTGCCTGTTCTGATCACTGAAATTGGTCGGATCGATTGAGAGAGCTCATGGTATAGTGATAGATGTAAGAAAACAAAAACACACCACGGAAAAAGATGCAAAGTACATGTAAAGAATTAACATAAGTATGTAACTCTATATACACCCACTCAGGAGACAAAAGGCCAGAAGAAAATACATCAGAATCTTTATAATGATTATTTCTGGAATTCCTGGAGAGATTATGGGTGACTTTTAATTTTTTTTTAAATGTATACAATTTTTTACATTTAAAAAAGTTTCCTTAATGAATCTGTGTGACTTGTACAACTAAAAAAGCCATGAACATTTTAAAAGAAAAAAATGAAAAAAAAATTGGGCCCTCAGTGAAATGTGGCTGTTTTCTTAAACTGACTCTTTTCAACCCTGATTCATTATCTCAAGCAAGAATGTTTCTTTTTCTTTTTTTTTTTTAAGATTTAGTTATTTATTTTAGAGAGAGAGAGTGCGAGCGTGGTGGGGGTGGGGGAAGGAGGGGCAGAAGGAAAGAGAGAGGCAGACTCACCACTGAGCACAGAACCCCACAGAGAACTTGATCCCTGGACCCTGAGATCATGACCTGAGCCGAAATCGAGAGTCAGATGCTTAATCGACTGAGCCACCCAGGTGCCCCTCAGGCAAGAATGTTTCTTGATCACATTTTAATTTTTGTGTCAGAGAGTTCACATTCTTATTTACAAATTCACATCTGTCTTATCTTCTCCAAAGCCCACGTTCCAACTACGTATCAGGTAGCAGCTTCTATATATTGAGGCAAAGTCTTCTTCACTAACTTCCTTTAAATTGCCTGTGACACCGTTGGGGATTCAAATGTAGAGCAGCCAAAAATAATATGTAGGATGTACTCCAAATCCAATGACTGATCACTTTCTTTTCTTGTAACAGCCAGTAAGGATGGTGGGTTTGGCCAGGGAGCTCTGCCTCACACCTTGAGCAAAACTCGCCCAGCCACTGTTTTCCTGAGACCCCCAACACCCAAAGACCAAGTCCCGGAAGGGTGGGTGTGATTAGGGTGGGTGTCATTAGGGGACAGATGGGGACATGAACCAGATATGCAATCCCCGTCAATGCCCCAAGACTCCAGAATTCAGATGTCATCTGAGAGAAGAGGCGGAAGTATCACCTGACTGTTCACCACAAAGAGATGGCACGTGGTCTTGCAGTGACTCAGTTGGTTAAGAAAGGGCTACACTGTGTTTTCTGTTCCTTGGCAAAAATGGGAGCTCAAAATCGACGTCAACGTGAATTCTGTTCGTCTGCTTTGGTGACAGTACAATCCATCATCCACTGCGTTAATAATCGGAGGTCTCTTTGGGTGGTAATGAGCTTCCCGTCTGCAGGGTATTCGAACAAGGGTGACATAACCGGAAAGCAGTCACATCTGTGTTCTCTGGGCCCAGCTCTGCTTTCATGAGGCTGTGCCTTCCTGGGCTGAGTGGAGGTCCATGCATCATTGCTCCCTGGTCATTCCCCGGGGCATCTTTTGAACCCGGCGGCAAAGGGCCTTTATACAGAAATCAAGGACAGATAAGGGAAGGAGAGATTAGGTAGTGGAAGAACAGAGGGGCTAGGAGAGGGGATTTAGGAAGATGGAGGGCTGTGTGGTTTCCCTTTGGCTCTGCTCATGGTCTACTGATTCCTAGGGTGAGGGGCCACAGGCAGAAAGAGACAGTGTAGCTCACCCAGAAGAAATGGCTAGTCTGACGGGCGGGGTGCTCTTTGGGTGTCTTAATGGCAGCGAATGTTGGCCGGTGGGGGTGGGTGGTGGGTGGTGGGTGGGGGATATTCCCCCAGGGGAGAATATTTAACAAGAGGCAGGGCAAGAGCGGCCAGTCAGCAGATGCAGCCCCCTGGCTTGCTTGCTGCCTATAAAGAGCCAGCCCCGAGCTTTCCACGCCTTCCAGCCCCTTCAGGATGTACTGAGAAGGCTGACCGTGAATGTACCAGAGCTGCCTGTCCTGCTGGCGAATGTACTCCACAAATAGTCCCAGGCTCAGCCCCTGCCCACCCATCTGGAGTCTCACGCAGGGTGGGGGAAGGTTCTAGAAAGAGGGAGGTGCCTGGGGCGTGCATCTGTGGTATGAAAAAGTGATGTTTTTTGGTTTCTGTTGGACACGGTCTCGGTGCCCCCATTTCAGCAGAGTCCCCTCTTGTTGAGTTGCGGTACGTGACTCTGGGGTGGCAGGTCCCCACTGGGGGTGCCAGTGGCCGAGGAAGAAAGGAATGGCAGAGCGGATATGGCCACGAGGACCTGGGACTTGAAAGAGCCTCCAGGACCTCCAGGGAAGAGTAGGGCAGCTGTAGTTGGGGAGACGTTGAACCCAGGCTGTGGAAACTGCAGAGGGGCTGTGCTCTGGGGAAGAGGACAGGCAGGAGGGACGGAGTCAAGGTGACAGATAGGATAAGGGCTTTCTGCAGACCCTCGAAGCTCTTGGGAAGGAGCATGGGTCCTCAGAGGCCCCACCTGAGGCAGGGGTGAGTGGGTCGGCCGGAGCGTGAGGCTCTGGTCGTCAGTGAGCAGCGGGCCCGCAGGCTTTCAGAATGAGTCAGGGATTGGCCGCCGACGGCGATATTTTCCACCCCAGACCATATGGGCTGGTTTTGAGCTTCAGAGGAAACCACTTGGCAAGAAGCGGCCTGAGAAATCTCAAATCATATACAAATTTCTCCCTGTACCACACCTACCCGACCTCCAGCTCTAACATATGCAAGCACCACACCCCACCTCTGGGACCCTCACAAGCATGCTCACATGTGCACGTGCATGTGCACACACACACACAGCCTTCAACCCCATCATATTATATATTCTCCCCCCACACATAAAGAGAGTGTTTACTGACTCATTCACACTGTGCTAATGTAGAAGGAAGAAGTCACCCAAACCATAGCCAGTGGGGGACCCCACTGGATGAAGGAGCTGGCATTCACAGTACGGCTGGGAGGGGCAGGGTATGAACCCACCCAAGTGCTTGCTAAGGAACTCTGATAACCGCAAAGTCTCGGAAATGTCTTCATGTAGCTAAAGATAGGAAAGATGGAAAGGTTGGGGTCGCTAGAGATGGCGGGTGGCTCTTGGCTTAGAAAAATGCCTTTTGTGAATGAGAAAACACGCCCCCCCTCGCCCTGTCCCCCCAGGACAGGAACATAGAGACCGGTTATAGATGGAGATGACTCAGCTGGCAACATAAGAGGGTTTTCAGATGTTTTCTGATGGACAGAGAGAGAGTCCAGAGTCTGGAAGAAGAGAGCAGATGGGAAGCTTTCTCACTAGACCTGCTGCTCATCCCTGAGCAAGAGCCAGGAATGGCGCAGGTCACAAGCCAGCATTCTAGAGATAAACCAGCAGACAGTGAGGTTCTGTGGGAGAGGAGAGGACAGAGTCCCCACTGCCTGGCAGGAAGAGGGAAGGCAGGCTTTGTAGGGAGGGGCTCGGGAGGCAGGGAGAAGGGAGAAGGGGCCCACCAGCGAGAAGAGAGGAGAACCTTCCAGGCTGAGGAGGACACCGTGTGAGCCAAGGACACCCCACCCGACAGACAAGTCCACAGTTTATCTAGCAGTCCACTGTCCCCATTGTCTTCTCCCGTGTTCCTGGGGCAGGCTTGAAGAGGGGTTGCTTAAGCTGGAGGAAGTTCTGCATCTTTAAAACTTGGACAAGGAATTGAGGAGGACAACTGGGACTCCCACAAATATGCACCCAGTCAGGGGGTTAGGGATCTGCAGTCAGGGGGAACAGGGTTGAGCAGGCAAGGACAAGCCTGCTATGTCTGGTGGAGGAAGTAGGGTCCCGGACGACAGCATCGGCTTGGGTCCCATCAGGCACAGCAGAGGGGCGGGAACAAACCTCTTGTCTGTCCCCAAACTATGAACCGACGGGGGCCTCCCCAGATGGAAATGCTCTATCTGGACCTGCAAAGCTCCCAAGAACCCTGGCCTGGAATGAGGAGCTGTGTGTTTTAATCCTGCCTTGGCTGCTAGTAGGTTCTGCCCTGAGCGCTTCCAGAGAACCGGTTCTCTTTCCCCGCAGTGTCATGAAACCTGGCATGACACAGTTGTTCAGAGGAAGGACACTGTGATGAGGAATGCCCTGGAACTGGTGGTCAGATAAAGGACTCACCAGAGAGCCCCGGGGTCTGGCTTTGTGACCGTTCATCCTTTCCAAGCCTGAGTTTTCCCTGTGAAATGCAGGTGATGATCTGCGCTCCCGCCTCCTTGCCAGCTTTGTTGTGAGGATCAGACATTTACACACATCCGTGCATGGTGGACACTCATGACGTGATGGTATCAGATCAAAGAGTCAGGAGTGGGAGTCTGGAACTCACTTGGCCGCTGACAGAGCATGTGCCAAGCTACTTGGTGGAGCCATTTACATGGTCCTCAGGTTCTCACCAGCCCTGCTGGGAGGCCCTGGTAGCATGTGACCCAGCCACGGTTGACTCGCTGGGGTCCCTTCCTCTCTCCAAGCCTCAGCTTCCATCCAGAAAATGGCAGACACAAGATGATTCCAAATGTCCCTTCCAACTCTGACACTCCACAGGCCTGTGGTTCCTATGATTGGCTTTCTGTGGTGGGGCTGGTTGGGACTCTCAGAGCATCTTGGTCCTCAGTGAGGAGGTCAAAATGGGGCTGAGGGATGTCCAGCAAAGTAGAATACAGGGAAATGGCGTCCCGGCTGCATTAGCTTCTAAGTATTTAACTCTACGCGTAGACCTTAATGGTATGGTGAACGTACAGAAATTTAAAAAAATCAATTATCTACACATGGAAGTCATCTACTTCTCCTTTGGGATCAACCCAAGAAATAGAGACTTGGTCCCACATCAGAGAAAATGCTGACCATCAGGCTAACTAGGGCATGCTCTAGACCACAACCCTCCCTCTGGGCATCACTGGAGATTTCGACTGTACATGAGTTTTACTCAAGATATCAGATCCTCACGTCCCTCCAACAATGCAAGATTCAGTACGGAGTAATAATAGTACTAGGACCAGCACTAGATTCAGTACTAGTGTTAATATACCTAGATTGAAAATTACTTAGAATAGGGGCGCTTGGGTGGCTCAGTCCGTGAAGCTTCTGACTTTGGCTCAGGTCATGATCCCGGGGTCCTAGAATCGAGTCCCACATCGGGCTCCCTGCTCAGCAGGAAGTCTGCTTGTCCCTCTCCCTCTGCCCACCCCCACTCGTGCTCATGCACTCTCTCACTCTCTCTCAAATAAACATAAAAATATTTTAAAAATTTACTTAGAATAACTAATGACACACTAAGCGTGCACATTTGATTAAAATGTTTTTTTTAAAAAAGTAGACTACAAAAAAAAAAGTGCCATAAAAAAAGTAGACTACAAAACAGTATATAGTATATGGGCCTTTTTCGTTTATATGTGCACGATACAGGAATATGTTTCTTTTTAAATTTTTTTAAAGATTTTATTTACTTATTTGAGAGAGAGAGAGAATGAGGGAGAGAGAGCACCTGAGAGGGGGGAGGGTCAGAGGGAGAAGCAGACTCCCTGCTGAGCAGGGAGCCCGATGCGGGACTCGATCCCGGGACTCCAGGATCATGACCTGAGCCGAAGGCAGTTGCTTAACCAACTGAGCCACCCAGGTGCCCCCAGGAATATGTTTCTAAGAACACCAAGTGGAAGGATATACTCCAATGTTACAAGGGACTCTCTGGGTATTGGGATTTGGGGGGTGATTTCATTTCTCTCCTTTCTGCTGGTCTGCTTTTAATAATGATTTTCACGCCTCTGTAATCAGCCATAAGTCTCCAGTTGATCCAAGAAGCAGCTGGGGAAGAATCCCCGCAGGGATTCCCAGAAGAACGGCGGTAGATGGCCGGGGAGGCAGTGACCCTGCTCACTCACTGCTAACAAATGTCGGAGCTATTTGGGGCCTGAGATGTCACCTGGCAGGCCAGACCATGGCTGTGGTTATGATGTCATCTGCTGTCTGGCTGGGCGGCTCTGTGGCCGGTGAAGTCACTGGCGATGCACAGTCCCTGGAGACCCCGTCGTCCCCTGCCCAGGGAGCCCATCTCCTCTGGACTCGGCCCATAGGAATGTGCCCAGTTAGCCCAAGAAGGGCTAGGCCTGCAGAAGGGGCAGCTGGCTGGGCCTGGATGCGTGCGGGGATGTTTTGGCCTGAGGCTTCTGCCCTCCCGAAGGCTGGAATGCCCAGCCTCACCCCCAGTCCTGCCAAGCCTGCTCACCTCCTGCCGCCCAACTACTGAGGGCTCCTTACCATAACTCTACCTACGGGATTTTGCAGGAGATTTTTAAGATCAATTTTGACTATTTCCTACCACCCCTGGCATGCAGACCCCAAACTTTGCCTCATGATGGGCCCTCTGCCTGACGGCAGCTCCCCACTGCCCCTGCCTGGTTCAACATCAACCCACCCTTCACCCTTCCTGGGATTGCACAGAGACAGCCTGGCAGGACACCTGTGGCTGGGCTCCCACGTCCGACTTCTACATCCAGATCCCTGTTAGACGCTGTGGCCTTGGGCAGGATTTCTCAGGCCTCTGGATTTGGGTGGAAGGGATTTTTCACCCCTTATTTCACGTAAGAAGGGAATGAGGAATTCTACGAGCAGCACAGGATGATGCCTGAAGCGGTCGGCCTCCATCAGGGTCATGTTTTACCGTTGGACATGATGAAGAACCTTCCCTGCTCTTGCGTCTTGCAGCAGAGTCTCCTTCCATACAGTTCTGAACACCTGGACACTCACATATATTCTGCCAATTTCACTTTCCCATAACGAAGAGGGGGGTAGCAAGAATTCTTCATTCGGGACAGATATCTAATATGAAACTGGAATGAACTCAGAAGAAAACATTCAACTGGTCTCTCTTCACGCCCAGACACCCTGGAGATCTTTAAAGAGGAAGTCACTTTCCCAGCTGACTGATTTTACTATGTCTCTGTCTAAACCATCATGCACCCAACTCTTTGACCCCATCTCAGCTCCTGTGAGCAAGAAGAGAGGCAAAGAAGGAGAATGGCAGCTTTTATGTTTATGGCATAGATTTTCACCCCAGTGTGTGGGCATGACCTACTTGAGATATCACAGTTCCAGATGGAAGAAGCAACAAGCTCTCTCTCCAGTCAAGTTTTCTCCATCTGCTCCCTAGCCCCACCACTCCTCCCATGACCATCAGATAGATGTGAGGTGTTACACAGATGTGAGGAGATGCCATCAGTGGGAAGGAAAGGGGGACATTAGTGAAAACACGGGGCTTCTGGAACTTGAGGTGGGGGGAATCTTGACTTTGGAATATTATTAGACTGCCATTGCATGGGAATGTTTAGTCCAATTGGAATTCCCCCAAGATTTTCCCAGCTAAAATGTTTTAGTTTTAATTTACCCTGCCTGGCACCCTATGGGCCAAAGCCTAATGGGCCATGGGCCTGGGTAGCCATACAATAAGAGATCTTGAAGGGTGGTGTGATGCTTAGGGAAGAGAGGGATGTAGGAACCACTAGCCTGGTGCCTGGCACTCAGTAGACACCCACAAATGGTGGTAATGGTGACACTTCCGGGATGCTTGGTAAATGTATATATTAGCCAAGGGGCATGGAGGTTCAGACTTCATAATCTGAAGGCTCTGCATATTGATTGTCTATTGCTGGCATAACAAGTTGGCTGAAAACAATACAAATGTATTCTATCACAGTTTCTGTGGGTCAGGTCCCATTTTCTTGCTGGCTCTCAGCTGGGGGCCACCCTTAGCTCCTAGAGGCTTCTATCTGGTCCTTGTAAGTAGACCCCCCACATCTTGGAGGCAGCAACAGCATGATGAATCCTTCTTCTGCTTGGAATCTCCATGCCCTCCCCTTCAGCCACATCTCTTCTGCTTCTCTTCTTTTAAGGGACCATGTGATTAGAGTGGGCCCCCGGGAAAACACTCCAGAAATCTTCCTATATTAAGGTCTCTGACCTTAATTTTACCTGCCAAGTCCCTTTTGTCATGTAACGACCTATCCATAGGTCTTAGGCAGGTATCAGGGCAGCGACGTCTAGCACATTCCACAGTGAATTCTGTCCCATGATGAAAACGGCGTTGATGATTCTGAGAGACTCCAAGCTGGAGACATCTGAGGTCTCCTTCCTTCTTTAAAAAAACATTCCTTGAGTGCTTGTCATGTGCCAAGACGTTTCTTAAGAACTTGGGATCCATACTGGAAATACTACCACTAAGAGGAAAGGGAAAGAGGAGGAAGAGAAAGAGAAACTACTTTTGCTGCACGTCTACTGTGTCAGGTGCTCTTCCTGTGTCTTCTCTAATGTTCAAGGCACCCCACTGTACAGATGAGACAACTGGGGGTCAGGGGTCCAATAACTTGCCCAAGGTCATCCAACTCATCCACTGCACAGTCAAGACATACACCCTCTTTCCCCTCTGCCCTTCCTGGTTTGAGACACTCAGGACACCTCTAGTCCACAGAGGGGAACAGAATACCTTTGGGAACCAAGCCACCAGGGGTCACTTCCCTCTTCCCCCAGGGGGTGAGGGTCTCTGGGGGGTTTCCCCAGGCAGCTGGAGGGGGAAGCTTGCTGACTTGAGGTCCCTGACCTGGATGCCCAGAGTTCTGCAGAAGCCGGGGCGGGGGGCGAGGACTGCAATGATGGGGGGGCGGGGTCTAGAAGTCTCCTCTGGCCGAATTTACATGTTCTTGGTTGTCCAGGTGCACTCCTTCCTCTTTTTAATGACCTAGTGTATTTATAGCTCATCCCCAAAGGGTAATGAGCTCTAGGCTTCGGTCTGCAGACTTGTAGAGAACTGGGAAGAAATGAGGTACTTATTACAAGCTGTTGAGCAAAGTGAGAAGGGCCGTGACAGAGAGCCAGAAACATCTAAGTAAAAAGTGCTGCATCCCAAGAAAAATTCACCTCCAGTACTAATATTACTCTTAATCATGACAATTCACCTGTGGAAAAGTAACAGCGTGCCAGATGTTTTCCTGTGCCATGGATGGATTTACCCCTCACAGCACCCTGAAGAGATGTCGGTCGATAGAGGCATTTTATCACTAACTCAGGAGGTGCTCAGAGATGAGAAGTAACTTGCTCTAGAATGCACCCCTGGCCCATCTAGGTTCAAAGGCAGGTGTGGCCTCTGTCAGCTCCCAGCCAAGTCCCTCCCACCAGCCACACAGAGAGGCCAGCAATGCCTCCGGGGGCATCCATGATTTTAGTGTAGCCCACAGCAACCCTCCAGTGGGGCATTTTCTTTGACAGGTAACAAACCAAGCTCCAGAAAGGCCAAGGACCACAGTTAAGAGGGGCCCTGGAAGGAGGAAGGGATGAGGACTTTGGAACCAGAGGCCGAGCTCTGGCATTTCCACGCTGTGTCATCTTGCTCTGGGACCACACGGGTCCAGACACCTGCACTGGTGTGTGAGGTCACATGGACTTGCAACTTCATGGAACAGGTCTGGGTTTCCCAGGTCTTCCCTCTGCCCGTGATGTGTGGGGGAACAATTTCTCCTTATTTGTCCTTGTTTGCTATTTCTTCTACCCAGAACCCCACTCGCCCAGCTCTTCCGTGGCTGGCTCCAGCTGATCGGCCAGATACACACAAACGTGCTCTCCTTGTGAGAGGGACCAGAGTGCCCCTTCTTTCCCTCACCTATGGCCTGGCACACACCTGGACTCAAGGATGTTCATGACAGCTGGGTGAGGGCAGGGGAGGAAGGTGGCAAGTCTCATTCAGAGGGAGGGGCTCTAGTTTAAATAAGAAGGGGGAAAAAGAGGATGAGGGGACCCCAGGGTCACTGTAGAAAGGACCGGCAAAGGCTTTAGGGAGATACTGGGCCCCATCTCCCCTGACAAAGCAGACCCTACCCCAGGCCAGCCAGCACTTTGGTAGAGACACCTGCTTGTCATGGCCCCAAGTCTGCTGGTTAGCTCCCTTGTCTATTTCCTCATTCTGACCATCACTCACTTTCCAACATGGGAAAGGCCCAGAGCCCGGGGCATACCAGTAGACTCGGCAGTCTTGCTCTGGGGGCAGAAAGCTAAGCAGCTGGTTGGGTCGATGCAGGTCCACTGAAAGAGAGGAGGGTGGGCAGGGCCCCAGGAGCCCTGGAAGGACAGGGAACTCAGGAGGGACCTGCGGCTCTCCCCGGCAACTGGGGGTGGCCTGAACATGACCAAGGCAGCTCCTGAACATGTGGAGGCTTGCCAGGTGTTGTCAGACCCTCAGGCTCCTGTAAGATTGCTCATGCAGCTGGGGTGCCTAGGACTCTATCCCCACACCCCTAAGCTTTCTATGCCCTGCTTAGCTTTGTCTGTCTTTTGTACTCCGCTTGGGGTCACCTTCTGGAGAACATTTCCTGGCTTGACTTTGGTGCCCTTTTCCGGCTCCGAAACATCTGGTTTACCCTGGCCACTGCTCACATGCCACCATACTGTGACCAGCTGCTTACGTGTCCGAGGATTACTTATCTTTGTACTTCAGCGCTGAGCTGAGGGCCTGGCACAAAGTGGGGACTGAACTGGATGAAATCTACATTGGCAAAGAAAACATCTTCTAATTATTGTTCAACAATTTCTAATTATGCAGGGCATTCATTTCTCTTGCCCCATGGGAACCTCTCAGCAACGCTAGGAGAGTGATGAGTTGCCCAGATTTTCCAGTTGAAGCTAATGCCCTGATTGGTGAAGGGGCTTGTTGTGGGTCATTCAGAACTCAAACTTCTGTCTGACTCCAAAAACCAAATACTCTTCCTCTATCTCAAAAATCTTAAGGCCGTGATTCCCAAACTTGGCTGAGATTCACTAAGGTTGGTGTAAGAACACACACATTCCTTGAAGATAGTTTGAAAGCATAGAGTTCAAGGGGGAAAAAGGGCAAGAAGGAAGGGACAGAGAGAGACAGCAATTATAAATGCTAGATGCAACAAGAAGCTTTGCTATAATATTATGGTCTAAACAGAAATTGCTCAAAAACACAGCATGATCTTCGGCGCCTGGGTGGCTCAGTCGTTAAGCGTCTGCCTTCGGCTCAGGTCATGATCCCAGGGTCCTGGGATCGAGTCCCACATCGGGCTCCCTGCTCAGCAGGAAGCCTCCTTCTCCCTCTCCCACTCCCCCTGCTTGTGTTCCTGCTCTCGCTATCTCTCTCTCTGTCAAATAAATAAATAAAAATCTTAAAAAAAAAAAAAAAAAACATAGCATGATCTTAAGCAACCAGTAAAGTATCATACAAGAGAATCTATTTGATCTTGAGGTTAGATGCATGGCTGTGGAAGTGGCCTGGGGTTGCATCATGAACCAAGAGAATAGAGAGTGTGACCCTAGCACACTGCTTGGCCTGTGACATATAAATAAATCTTAATATGGTAAGTGAAGTTAACAGTTTTTCAAGGATCAGAATTACCCTATAGAACAAAGCATGGAAGGTTCAGAGGAGGTTGCAGGACAATGGAAACCCAGGGATAAGGGCAATAAAAACAAAAAGGAAAAGAAGAGGAGGTTTATGGATGCCAACAGGCTCATCATTTAAGTCGCCACTAGGGATTGTTGGGACATTAATGGAATAAGAAAAATAAATAAGAATTATAAAAGTAGGGACGCCCGGGTGGCTCAGTCGGTCAAGCCTCTGACTCTTGATTTCAGCTCAGGTTGTGATCTCAGGGTCATGAGATCGAGCCCTGCATTGGGCTTGCACTAGGCATGGAGCCTGCTTTAGATTCTCGGTCTCCCTCTCCCTCTGGCCCTCCCCACACTCTCTCAAAAAAAAAAAGAATTACAAAAGTAACCAAAAGAGGAAATAAGAATTATGTTGTCATCCTGCTTTTGGAGATATGTGTGGAGAGTCTGAGGGGGATTAAGTGGGCAAAACCCTCATCTGGCTCAAACAGGGAATCAACAGGTCTGGTTTAAAGTTGATAAATCACAGAAACAGGTAAAATCACACTGTCCTGAGTCATGGGGGTGACCAGACAGAGATGGGAACTCTGAAAAGAAGGGACTACTGCAGAGAGGATGACGGCAGGTGGTGACCCTGGTAGGTAATTCCTTAGGTACAAGTGTTGTGTATTTGAAAATATAGATTAATGAACCCTGCCCTAGACCTATTCATTCTGAAAAGATTGGATTCTCTGAATCCAAAGACAGAAAACTTTGATTTTCATGTGCTCACACCTGTCTTGAAAGCACTGCCTGAGGGTCTTGGATAGTCTGGAGCAGGTGTCCTTGTCTTCCCAGCTCCAGAGGGAACCATGGGGAACCTGTAGCTCTGGCCACTCAGCTGCCTCTGTGTAGGGCCTTGGGGGGTGAAGACCTTGCAGGCTGATGTTAAAACTTCCCTTTGAGAAAGTCACTGGCCTCCTTCTTCTGTCCTTCAGGTCTGCTTCCAGCTCAAGAGGAAGTTGATTCAGACGAATGACTGGGCTTACAGAAAATTTCTTCACTTCCTTTCTTGATTCCTATTTTAGCTAATCCTGAAGGTCATTCAGGTTCCAGTGTGAGATGCTGCCCTGTTCACCTGACCTCTCAGTGACCCTGGCCTTGGCGCTGGGTGTCCTGTGGCCTTCCCGATCTTGGCCGAGGGGAGAAGAGTTTGTGATGTCTTATGGCTGCCCTGGCACCCATTGGGCTGGCCCGTCCCATCCGGGCATGGACAAGGACTTCCAGAGGAATCTCTGTGGTGCAGGAGAAAGTGCTAGAGTGGGAGCCTGGGGCCGCCCTTCTGAAACCAGCCCTCACAGGGGCTGGCTGTGGGAGCCCGGGATGCACAGCTTCTCTCTGACTCTCACTTCTTCATCAGGATATGGGCTCAGGCCCCCTTCAGCTCAAACAGCCTAACTACAGTGTTGCCTCTTTGGTCACTTTTTTTTTTTTTTTTTACGAGCTGTTCCAGGCAGGGGCCCAGACGACCTGGCCTTTGGACCCCTCCGATCGCCCATCTATAGCTTTCTTGTGGACTGGTTTGTAGTGGGATGCCTTGAATGGACTGTTAACTATAAGGGCTTGTGAATACCACTTCACTGTTTTTTGTTCACATACATTAGCGCCCTTAATCAGCAGGGCAGAATTGCAAAGTAGGCATTATTATTATAACAGGATGTTAAAATGGGATGTTTTCTAGCTCAGTTTTCAAAGGCTGAGAGCAAATAGCAGGTGGCATCCGGTACTAGACCATAGTGCAGGGCCAACAAAGGGGGTGGCCCAACCTGGTTCCACTAATGTTAGACCATCACCCACTCCAACCAACTAAAAGAACGTGAGTGACCCACTTCCAGGGCTACTGGTGGTGGATTTGGGGTTTTGGTATTGGTCAGGAGTGGACTTATTATCAGGAAAACAATGAGGTTTGGTCCAACGGCAGGATAAACTATACTTCTGAATAGGGATAATGATATTTTAGTTTTCTGTGGATGCTGGAACAAATTATCACAAATTTAGGGACTTAAAACAATACAAATTTATTATCTCACAGTTCTATAGATCTGAAATCCAACATAAAGCTCAGTGAGCTAAAATCAAGGGATCTGGAGGATGCATTCCTTTTTAGAGGTTTAGAGGAGAGTACATTTCTTTGCTTTTTCCAGCTCCTAGAGGCCACTCAATCCCTTCCTCCATCTCCAGCACCAGCAACGATGGACCAAGTCCTTCTCACACTGCCATCTCTCTGGTCCGTCTCCTGCCTCTCTCCTCTATTTTGAGGACGCACCTGGTAATTGTTATTATGTTGGTGTTCATCGGACCCACGTGGGTAATCACAGATACACTCTCTATCTTAAGGTCAGCTGATTAGCAACTGTAACTCCATCTTTGACCTAATGCCACTTTACGGTGTAGCCTTAGTTATTCATGGGTTCTAGGAATTGGGATATCATCTTTGAGGACGGCCATTATTCTGCCTACCACAGATGGATACTAGACTGAAATAAAAATGCTCCCAGCATACTCCTTGTGACGCATTGCTCACCCAGTAAACTTAATGGAATCCATTCTACAAGTAAGGAAAATAAAGATCAGAGAAGTTAAGAGTGGGGCCCATTCTTAGCTGTGCATTGGAAATCCCGGATGCCTGGTCTGCACCCACCCCCTCCAGGATTCCGCTCTAATTGATCTGGGATGTGGCACTGGTACTGGGATTTAGTAAAAGGACTCTGATGATTCCAGCCGATGGCCAAGGCTGGGAACCACTGGGCTAAACAAATGACTCCAAGTCATTCTGCTACCATGAACACCTGGTCCAGATCTATCTTATTTCAAAGTCCCCCCTAAGGTGTTGGTGGATGAGGAAACTCCTATACTTCTACCCAGTAAGTGTCTCCCCGTTCATCACTGCTAACTGCATTCTAGCTTTGTTGGGACAGCAATATGTCTAGGGAATAAGTCATGTTTGTCTAATCAGATCATGTAAGCCCATTCCCTATCGTCAGTGGTTGGTCTAAAAGTAGGAACACAACACCATTATGACCAATGAGATGTAAAGGAATTTTGCTGGGAATTTCTGGGAAAGACATTTTTCCAAGAAAGAAAGAGACATTTTTTCCAAGAAAGAAAGGGACACTTGAAGGGAAGCCCCTTCATACCATGTTTTGCTTGCTTCCAGCACAGATGCCATCAGAGGCAAATGTGATGTCTGGAGCTGTGGTGGTCATGTTGTGTCAGTGAAATGAGGCATCATCATGTGCTGAAGACAACAAAGAGGAGGGCCGGGAAGAGTCTAGGACCTTGACCAATCCTAGGACCATCCTCCTCCTGGAGTATCCTTCGGTTAAAGCACTTTAGTTGGGTGTTTGGTACTTGCACTGAACTATCCTGATTGATTGTCTAAGCAGGTGAGAGGTTATCTGACGTCTTCGATGCTTTCAGTAGGTTCTGCACGACACACAATGTGGCTGTAGACTCATCCGAAGTCTAGGAAGTGCAAGAAAATAGAGAAATCAGAGGACCTGAGTTGAACTCTGATTCTCCACCTCCTCCCTGTCCCTGTATGAATTTAGGCACACCACAAGCCTTTCTGAGACTCACCTTCCACATCTGCAAAATAGGGGTGATGGCCCCACCATATGAACCATTACTGAGTTTGGTGTATGCTCAAATGAGGTGATGTGTGTCCACACATCTTCTGACATCCTTATAAATGACAGAGACTGTTAACTGACTCCATCTGCTTTGACTTTGGGTTAATTCTCTTTCTCTCTCTCTCTCTCTCTTTCTCTGTGCGTGTATGAGATGGAGAGAGAGTTTTAAATAGATTCACCTTCATAGGTGTGTCTCTTAGGGGGGTAAATAATCAAATCTGTTGCTGCTCTGGGAACCCAAAGCAACCCTAATTGAGGTAATAATTCTATCTCCTTGCCCCAAACCCCTCTCACATTCAATCAAATCCTATCAATTTTGCTTCCTAAAGAGTTCTCAGATCTCTGCCTTCCCCCACCTCTACCCTCGCTACCTGGATTCAGACCTCACTGTCTCTTGCTTAGAATATTGCACCAGCCGTTGGTCTCCCACCTCCATTCTGGAACCTTCACAAGAGAATCCTTTTGAACACACAGGTGGGGCTGTGTCATTCTGGGGCCCGCCCTCGATGCATCCCCATTTCTTGTGTTAATGTTCACACCTGTTCACCTGCCTTTTTCTCTGTCTAAAAGGCAGGGTCTTTGCCTCCCTGGCCATCAGCACTGGGCCTGGTGTACACAGAATGCTCCACAAATTTTGGTTGGAAGGAAAGCGCAGCCTGGGCTTCACGACTCACGAAGACCATTGAGATCAATCGTTTTGTGTCTCCCAAGGACAGCCTTGAATTAACAAATCTGAGTCACCGATGCTTCACTGCATGTAGACCCTTTATTGAAAGTTAGTGGCTATTTTAGAGAATAAGATCCCCTTGGTGGCAGCCTGAGGTGGGGTTGCCGGGCTGGGCAGGAGCGTCTTAAGAGATGGTCACTTGCTGTAGCCCTTGGAGCCTGGCTCTCCCACCAGCCCAGAGTTAACTGGCCCGTCGTCCTCTTCACTCTCTGCTGACAGCCCGTGCTTGGCTTCATCTGAAATAGAAGGGGCAAGGCTGGTCTATTCAGCTCAGGACTCCTCCCTTGTCTCTTCCGCCTTGGCCCTAAGAGACCCCAGCCTCTGACGCGCCTTCCCTACGAATGCTCAACAGAGGGGCATTTCCAGGGGGCGGGCACCAGATTCATCACCAGGCTCTCGGGTCA
Source organism: Mirounga leonina (assembly GCF_011800145.1). Classification (NCBI taxonomy): domain Eukaryota; kingdom Metazoa; phylum Chordata; class Mammalia; order Carnivora; family Phocidae; genus Mirounga; species Mirounga leonina. The sequence goes on along the minus strand of NW_023270415.1, from coordinate 73,829,997 downwards.
TGCTAAGGGTACAACAGGACTCGGGTTCAACAGAGAGCCCCGTGGCCTTGGTGGCTAAATGCAGCTTTGTGGGTCTAAAACATGGTGGGCAAGATCCCATTCCCGCTGCATGTTGCACCCCTATCTCTTGCTGCATGAAGAAATCATGTCATTCTGAAAACCTTCAGCCCCACCAGCCACCTCCCCGGGAGGCCTTCTCAGATCCTCCCTCCACTGGGCTCCCACTGGCCTGGGCACAGACTTCCATCGCGGGGTGGGGACAGCTGAGGGCCAATCGCTGGGTTATATTTCTCACTCCCCCCCTCTCTTGGAAGCTTCTTAAGGGCATTGCATTAATTCTGTATTCCCAGTGCCCTCATTATGATTCGGTTTCTCTCCTTAATGCCTGCTCAGCTGGAAGTGCTCTTCAGGGGTAAGAAGTGATAATTTCCACTTCTCCCCTGGTTAGAAATCCCACCCCTGGGCCCCCGGTGTCCTGGCCCTGTGCCTCTCTCTCTGACGTCCCCCATCAGAACAGGAGGCCCCCCAGACTGGGAGCTCCTCATGGAGAAGGGCCGTGTAGACGGCACTCCATGACTCAGTGGCTCCATGCGCTTAACCCAGGTCTGCCGCAAAGGGAGCTCGGCAGATGCTGGGGAGGAACCGCTCGCCTGCCCTCTGCCCAGCCCCCGCCCGCTCCCGCTTCCCCACCTGCCGCCGCCGCCTTCAGAGACGGGATGTACTTGGACCAGAAGGAGCAGTCAGCGCTTTTGAGGCCCTGCCCGTTGGGGAGCAGGACGCTGAGCTCCTTGTAGTTCTCCCCACCGGCCCGTGGGACGAAGTCAGGCCAGGGGGCCGCAAACTCAGGGGCTTTCCGAGAGAACTCGTGCGGGTAGTTGGGATTCCTGGGAAAATGACAGGAAAGAAACATCCGTGAGGGAAAATGGTTTTCCTTTTATCGCCTGGGATCCCTTTTCACTTGCACTTGGTGTCCGAGGACCAAGTCCCGAATCTTCAGGTGTCAAAGCAGGGTTTGGACCTGCCCGATCCGATTTCCACGGCTGTGCCCTGATCTGCCACACGACAAATGATGGAAGGTGGAAAGGCCCGTGTCTGGAACGCTCACGAGGTCGCCATGCCCCCTTCTATCCTGGTGTCCTTCTCTCTGGACACCGCAGCCAGTCCCTGGAGTGGATCCATCTGTCCAAGGCCTGGGCAGGAGGGTGGGCCCCAAGCCAGGCCAACTTGTCTGCTCCCCGTAAGCCATCTTCCTTATGAAGGGGAGGTCAGGCCTTGTCACACTCAGCCACCTCTCCACACCTGCCACCAGGCCCACCGCCCAGCCCCCTCGACCTCCTGATAATTGGCCAAACACGGTGTGTTTCTCGTCCCTTCCACCCGAGGGTGCCTTTGCTGGTACGCTCCTCTCCTGGGCGCCTTCGACTGGTTGGCACCTTGTGTCTGAATAGCCTGTTGTCCTTCAAGGCCCAGCTTCCATGTCACTTCCTCAGAGAAACCTTTTCTAAATCTGAATTAAAAGCAATGTCTTTCTGCTCAACTCCTATAACGAACTAGATAAAATTCTACTTTGCCCTGCTTTTAATTATGGTTGGGTTAATTATGGTTGGGTTTTGTGTTTCTGTCAGTAGGTTATGGATGAAACACGACTTTTTTCCCCTCATTTTATTTTATTTTTTAATTTTTTTAAATTTAAAGCCAATTAATTAACATACAATGTATTATTTGTTTCAGGGGTACAGGTCTGTGATTCATCAGTCTTATAGAATACCCAGTGCTCATTACAACACATACCCCAATGTCCATCACCCAGTTATCCCATTCCCCCCACCCTCCTCCCCTCCAGCAACCCCCAGTTTGTTTCCTAAGATTAAGAGTCTCTTATGGTTTGTCTCCTTCACTGGTTTCATCTTGTTTCATTTTTTTTTCTCTCTTCCCCTATGATCCTCTGCCTTGTTTCTTAAATTCCACATGACTTTTTTTTTTTTTTTTTTTTTTTTTTAACCTTCTACCTTTCCAGGGGCCTGAGTATCATGCTAGGTGACCAGCGAATGTCTGGCCAGGAGGTAAAAGGGGAACCAAGCTTGGAAGTGGGGACAGAGACTACGCCACCTGGGCTAGAATAGAGGTATGCAGGGATGCGGGGGTAGATAAGGAAGGGGCTGGAATATGTTAACTGAATTTGATCATCTAGGACCGTGGTTCTCGGCTTGAGGTGATTGTGCCTCCCAGGGGGCATCTGGTACCTTCTGAGACAGTTTGTTCTCACACCTGGGGTGAGATGCTACTGGCATCTAGTGGGTGGAGACCAGAGAAGCTGCTAAACAGCTGGGGCTGCACAGGATGCCCTCACCACAAAGACTTACCTGCCCCACGTCAGCGGTGCTGAGGTTCAGAAACCCTGATCTAGAGCCATCGAATGTGGCTCAGTAAGGGAGTGTGTGGTGGGAGCTTCCCTTCACCAAGATGAATCTACACAGAGGTAGTTTGGGCTAGAAGAGGGGGACTGAGACAGGGAGACCAGGAGCAGGGGACCGCAACATCTAGGGGGGATAGGGAGGGAGGCAGGCGTGATGGCAGCAGTGGGCCCACGTGGTCCACTCACCCCGATCGGATGAAGTTCGAAAAGAACTGCATGATTTTCAGTGACAGGCCTTTCTCCTCCAGAGTAAACTGACCGTTGTAGGCAGGGTAGAAGGGAAGCCCAAAGGCATACTGAACATCTGCCAGCAAATCCAGGCTGAGAAGACACGCGGAAATAAGAAGAAGCAAAAGTTAAAGGAATAATAAACTTCTGGAAAAGTCAAAGGAGCCAAAAACCAATATTCCTCCCCAAATGGGGACTTTTCTTTCTTTATGTTTAGGATTCTGGTTTAGTGCTTAGTTTGTTTAGTTGAGATTTGGTTTGGCCTTTCATTCAATGGCCCCCCCCTTGGAGCAGATCCACGACACATCTATTGGTTGAAATGTACCCAATGCCGAGCACTTACCTCTCCAGAAACAATGCCTGTAAGTAACTTTCCAAGAGAATGCTCTTTCGACCGCATTCTAACCAGGATACTTACTGTGTCCATAGAACATCTTTCTGTTCAAAAGAGCCTGTATTTCAAGCCCTTCTCTGTGTTAGCCCTTGTTCATATGACTTAAGCTCTCACACCTGTTCAAGGATGACATTCATCCACTTAGCCACCCCTAGTCCGGTGCCCGGCACATCGTTGCTGGTCAGTTAATATAATAATAATACACTGACCAGCAATGATGTGCTGGGCACCGGACTAGGGGTAGTAGTAAGCAGGCAGGAAGGAATAAGGGTGCAGAGGCCAGACCAGTGGTTGGAGTGGACCGGGCTGGAGCTAGCACTGGGGAGACCAGCCCAGGGGTAACTGGGGCCATCGGGGTGAATGCTGGCACTGTCACAGTGGAAAAGCTGGAAGGGACTTCACAGCTGTGTAGTAAAGAATTCGACTTTTCCCAGAGAGAAGTCTGGCCTTTGCACCCGGTGGTCATACCTTTGTTTAGGGCAGAGGCTCACCACATTGGATTTTCCATCAATGTGTTCGCACTTAACAGCCTTAGGGTGGGGGCTGGTCATGCCAAAAGACCATGTGACTTAGGGTCACACGGTATCAGTGGACCTGGAGACTGAGATTAACCATGGGCAATCAGTCATCCATCATGCCTATGCAACAGGACTCTAATAAAGCCTCTGACGGCCAAATTTGGGTGATTGGCTGGGGCTCCCTGGCTGGGGCTACCCCATGTCCGCTGTCACACATCAGTGCCAACAGAGCAGCCCCCCTGACTCCACACGGCGGGGACCGGGGGGCTCTGCGCTTGGAACCCTCCTGGGCTCTACACTGTGCCACTCTTCCTCTGTCTGGTCTGAATCCACATCCCTTCCCTGTATCACTTTCACCACGAGACAGAAGCTTTCAGTGAGGTCTGTGAGTCTTTCTAGAGAATCATCAAGCCTGAGGGTGGTTTGGGGAAGCCCCTGAATTAGCACTTGCTCTTAGCAGCGAGCATGGTCTTGTGTGGAGACGGCCCTCTCCAACCTTGTAGTTGGCCCCAACTCATTGCAAGAGCCAACTCTAATTCTACAGATGAGGAAAACAAAGTCCAGAGAGGTTTCCTGACTTACCCAGAGACATGCAGTGAGTCGAACAGCGGAGAGGGATCAGGAGCGTGGCTAGCAGCGGGATCTAACAGAAGGCACCCAGCCCGGGGGCCCCCCACCCCCACTTCCAGGCTGGTGACCTCTGGCAATCTGTGTGGCCTCCCTGATTCCCTGCTTCATCATCTCTGGAGTAGTTACACAATTAAATACTGGCTTCCTAGGGTCGTCGTGAAGATCAGAATAAGATGGTCAATGTAGCAGGTACTCAAAAGGTAAGGGGCGTGTTCTTTCTCATCCATCCTTCTACTTGCCGTGTAAGCAGCTGTCTTCAGGCTAACAGCAGCATCTCAGGCCGTGGGTTCTCCAGGGGTTGTTGTCAGTGTGAGTATGACAGGTAGAGACACCCACTGCACGCATGTGCTGGGAAAGGGCTCGGGCTTGCTGGACTCCTGAGGGGCGCAGGGGCCGGAATTCCTCCCGGGACCATAAGCATGATGGGTAGGTGCATATATGACTGTTGACAAGGCACAGAGGGAACGACCTGGAACTGAGTCACTCAGCTGAGTCAGCTCAGTCACTTACTGCTGGTGTAACCCTGGGTGAGTCACTTGACCTAGGTCACATCATGAAACGCCAGGTTGAACTAGCCATGGCAAGTGCAAGCCAGTGATAAGTGCTTTTCCAAGCGCCGGCTAGTATTATGATCACGGCTCCACGCTGGAAGGTGTAGAAGGGACGGGAGACGGCGGGAGACAAACAGGACTGATGGCATGAGGTTAGGAGGGGAATTTCCATCATAGACCGTGGCGTCCCCTTGCAACCTGTGTCAGGCGCCCTGCCCCCCTGTAGCGAAGGTTTAAACTCACAAAGGGGAGCGAGAAGTAGCAGTGACATCAACATTTATACCTCCTGGCCCCCAAGGCGCTGAGTCCCTTGTCTGGTGCCAGAAGTACCCGTGGTCAAGCGCCGACAAGAGTCCAGAGCCTGCGCTGGGCAACGTGGCCTGTTGGGAGCCAGCTCCACTCAGTCCCTGTTTCCACTTGCCATTTCCTGAGCAGCCACGCTGTGCCAGGTACCCGGGTAGCATTGGACCACCACCACTCGGGACCCGCCGAGGACAGAAATGGCATCACCCGTGTATTTCCCAGGTGATGAGGCTTGAAAAGAGGCTGCCACATGCCCCCGACAAGGGAGAGCCAGGATCCGGAGCTGAGCCCCCCAGACCCCAAATCCTGCTCTCCATCTACCTGTGGGCAGGGGCTGAGGATAGGTAAAAAAGTACCAATGACCCGGCTTCTCAATGATGTTGTAAGACTCAGAGGGAGAAGGAACATTGAGCAAAAAAACCCCACAAAAAACAAAAGAACAGGAAGATCGAAGTCATAAGGGCAATAGAAATCAGCCCTCATGGGGTGCCTGGGTGGCTCAGTCGTTAAGCGTCTGCCTTCGGCTCAGGTCATGATCCCAGGGTCCTGGGATCAAGCCTCGCATCAGGCTCCCTGCTCGGCGGGAAGCCTGCTTCTCCCTCTCCCACTCCCCCTGCTTGTGTTCCCTCTCACTATCTCTCTCTCTGTCAAATAAATAAATAAAATCTTAAAAAAAAAAAAAAAGAAATCAGCCCTCATGTATCCGCTCTGCGTAGCTGACAAGGCCCCTTCACCCCAGTTATCCCCAGGCCCCTGAGAGTAGACGTTCTTGGAGTAATTTGTAGAGTGTTTATACTGGAGGAAAGTAGGCTCCGAGAGGCCACTTTCTTGCCAAGGCCCCACACTGGGAAGCGACACCAGACTCCCGCGGGGTCTGTGATCCCAAGGCCGGCGGAGCCCCTGGCCTCACCAGACACCGTTGGGGGCTGTCCGCTCGGTGTGAGCTCCAGAGCAGCCAGGACAGCCTGGCCTCAAAAGGGGATGCCCTGTGCCCTCCGCTGCGCCACCAGGCCTTGCTCCTCACCCTGCGGTGCGGAGGACGGAAGCGGCTGCTTCTCAGAGGCCCTTCAGGGAAAGTGGCCGGATGGGCTTTCCACTGCTGCCCTAGGAAATGACCACAAAATGGCTCAGATCAACACACACGTCCTATCTCACAGTTTCCGGAGTTCGAAGGCCCAGCCCGGGTCTCCCTGGGCTAAAATCGAGGCGTCAGCAGGCGTTGTTCCTTCTGGAGGCTCTGAGGGAGAAGCTGCCTCCTCTGCACTGGTTGTGACAGAATTCGGTTCCTTGAGGGAGGACCCAGGTTCCTGTTTCCTCCCTGGCTGTGAGCGGAGGGCCACTCCCAGCTCCTGGAAGCCACCGTTGATGGCTCCCTTCCTCTGCCCTCAAACAAGCATGCCGTCTCCGACATACTCCTCTCCCTCCCTCTGGCGCTTTGAAGGACTCGTGTCCTTCCATTGGGCCCACCCGGATGATCCTGAATAATCCCCCGTCTCGAGAGCCTTAACTGCATGTGCCAAGTCCCTGTGCCACGTAAGGTACCAGTCACAGGTGCTGGGGACTAGGACACCAGCATACAGCGGGACCACTCTTCTGTCTACCACAGCGGCCTCGTGGTGTGGTGAACACAGAGTGCAAACCCTAGCTCGATCACCTAATATCTATGAAGGCTTGGACAAGATGCATAATCTTTCTGGGCCTCAGTGTTCTCATCCGTAATGTGGTGGCACAATCAGGCTTCCAAACCGCGAGTGAGGGGTAGCAATAAAATATTTCAAATCTCTTGCTCAGTTTCTGGCTCATACACTCATTCCTTTTTCCTCTTAACCTGTGAGAGACACCCGAAAATTAATCTGAGAGTTCCATTGTAGGGTTCCTGAGGGCCATGAGTTATTTGGGAAACAGTGTGGCACTGTATATCAACACTCTCGGGAGAGCCCTCCTAGCTTTTCTCACGTTCTCAAGAAGATCTGTGCCAACGGTGGTCTGGTTAATAACATCATTCTGGGGCACCTGGGTGGCTCAGCAGGTTAAGCGGCTGACTCTTTGATTTTGGCTCAGGTCATGATCTCAGGGTTGTGTGATCGAGCCCCATGTTGGTCTCGCCACTGGGTGGGGAGTCTACTTGAGATTCTCTCTCTCCCTCTCCCTCTGTCCTTATCCCCCCTCAAAAAAAAAAAAAAAATAGAACAGTTGCCTTGTGCCAATTTCCATGGTGTAAGTACTCCCACCACAGAGAATTTCAAACTACCAAGGTGACATCACGGAGCTTGGGGTTTGGGGGAAAGGTGGCTCTTGTGAAAGGGTGCAGGCCATCTCCCTCCAGCTGTCACAGAGACCCCAGCAGGTCTGTCTGAGACCCAGCAAGTCATGGAGCACTGCTTTTGGGAAAAGACCTGGCCTTCCAGCCTATCCGATCTGTTTAATTTGAGAGCCTGTTGTGTATGAAGACTTCTGCTTTGTTTTTCCTTAGCGGGGCTGATCTTTATCAGGATGCTGGAGTTATTTCGAGCAGTTTAAGGCAGACATCTGGAGGAAGGGCAGCCCGGGGGAGCCGGAGAAGCGGGCATTTGGGATCAGAGGACCCTGGGCCCTGGCTGAGAGTCCCAGGACTCTCTGGAAGGAGAAGAGTGTATCCGGATCCATGTCAGCAGAGGGAGACGAGGAAGAACACTCCAGGGACGGACAAGGTACAAGGAGAATCTTGCTGGCGGGTTGGCCACCGTGCTGGCAGGTTGGGGGCTGACAGTTCACACTTATGGATCTGGCTTCTTTGTCCTGTGCTGGGTGTGATCACATACACCCACCCTGCGGTGGTTGCATGGGCACGTGGGCAAGCTGGTGTCACTTAGCTTTTAGTTGTCACTTGTCTTTGGTAAGCATACTGCAGTCAACCTTTCCCTCATCTGACAGTTACTCGTCCCAGGTTCAGGCCAGGTCTGGATCTCCTCATTGTCACTTGTGGGCATGGGGACAAGGAGAGCTCCCTGCCTGCAAGCTGCCTGACCTGGACTCCAACCCCGCTTCCACCGTTGCCTCTCTGAGCCTTGGTTTTCCCATCTGTACACTGGGTCTGATCATCTCTGTTCGGCCTTCCACATAGCATCCCTGGACGCTCCCAGACTGTAGTGGATGGAAATCCCTCTAAAAATGACAAACTGCCATCCAAGGAAGTACTATGGTTGCTGATGTTGGCGATGCTACCTTGAGCCAGAGTATGGCAGGAACTGACCGGCCACACGTCTCGGGGATGACTCTGTGTGTGTGTGTGTGTGTGTGTGTGTGTGTGTGTGTGTGTGTGTGGATGGGTCACAACGCCGGACGTCAGAACAAGAGCTTACTCGGGCCCATTAGCCCCCTGCCCGCTGCATGTGGTGCTCTGAGCAGGGGCTGGGGAGAAAGGAGGCGTAAGTCAGCCATCTGGGGCGGCTCACGGTCTCACAGGAAATGCAGGAATCTGACATTTTTAAAAGATGTTGTGAGATGGAGGATAGCTAGATAGCAGATGCTGAGATTATTTGCCACGCCTCACAAGAAGAGAGGGAGAAGCGATGGCGCTTGTCTCAGGCAAGGGCATTGAGAGGAGCTTTTGGAAAGTCAGAGAAAGGAAATCCTCTCTGGGTTGACTTGTGCCTTGAAAGACAAGTAGGGGTTTAGTGAGGGGGCGAGGGGGGGAAGGGCCTTGTGAGCGGGGATGCCGCTCTAACAGGTAGCAGAGGCCCCAAAGCGCTGGGTGCTCCCCTCTATTGGACTGAGAAGTGCATCGCGCCCAAAAGTGAAATTGGGATTTTCCTCGTCCAGGAAAACGGATAGGTCCTTCAGGCTCTGGTTTTGTGGAAGGTGGGAGAACCGAGGCCAGAGGAATTGAAGGCCACATCTTCAAGGAGATGGGGGCAGGGCATGAAGGGCTTCTAAGCAAGCAAGCTGCAAGCTGTGTTTCTTCTAGAATCATCCCTGGAGCGGTGTGGGGAGAAAGGCTTGAACTGAGAAATCACGGGATTGCTGCATTTGTCCAGGAGAGACAGAAGGCTGGTTCTGCTTATGTCATGCTCCCCAACCTTTCCACTGGGCCGTTCTCATCATCCTACGTCCCGCTGGTGTGCACTGCAGGGAAGCCAGGCCCGCATTCTGGCCGGCCACAAGCCACCTTTCAGAGATTAGTTTCAGTGCAAGCTCCTGACTTGATCTCCACTACCTGCACATCAGGCATGGCCCTTTGGGGCTGATTAGGGAGCACAATGACCCACGCAGTGTCCCCAGAGGGAATGACCTCAGTGGGGCTCCCCTCAAGGTGAGGAGGGCCAGTGGGGAGGTCTTTCTTACACTCTGGACCATGGGTTGAAGAGGCTTGTGCTCTGGAGAGGACAGCCCATCTGATCGACTGATTTCAGAGCCTGTTGTTCCAGAGATTTCTATCCCTGTTGTTCTGTCTGCAGGAGGAAGTTTGCTGACCTCATCCCCATAAAATATACTCCCTTTCTTATCTCTAGCAGGCATCTCTAAATAACTTCCTCCAACGGAAATTCAGGAACAAGGAGGAATGGAAATCCTTCTGCTTCCCAGGCCCCCCCCTTTTTTTTTCTTGAGGGGTTGAGGCAGTGTTAACTAACTTACAAATAGAAGCCTGTAAGTGTGCTTCTCTTTGGGCAAATCTAATATGCAAAATTTCAGATTCTGTCTGTGAATTATCAGGAGGCAATTATATGCTTTACAAATGGCTTGTTTTGCCAAAAGATTCACTATGCAATCCTTTAAAAACAGAGCTCCCAGATTTACTTTAAATGACGCAATCCCATCCTGAGCCCCTGCATATTTTCACAGTCCTGAAAGCCCAGCAAAGCTGGGGAGACTGGTTTGTTTGTGGTTCAGCCAAAGCTTTCGGCGGACCTGGTGCATTAACCTGGACATTTTAATTTGTTTTAAATTTTTTTTTAAGTAAACTCTACGCCCAGTGTGGGGCTCAAACTCACGACCCCGAGATCAAGAGTCCCATGCTTTACTCTTTGAGCCAACCAGGCGCCCCATTACCTGGACATTTTATTCCCTGCATAATGCCTAATGACCACTGTTCAGAAAAGGCTGAATTTTCTTGGCCCGGTGCATCCATTCCCACCAGGAAGTTATGTGTTTACCAAGAGCCAACTGTGTTTGCGTCAAACCTGTTGATGCGAGCTGTATTTGTCACTGTAATTATAGACCTTAATTAAATTAATTAAATATCACGTGGATACCCCACTTTCAAGAAACCAAAGCTGGAAATCATAGGCCGTGCATTATGTTCATGATTTTGCAAGAATTTCAAAGGGAGCATTTTCTGACTCAAGCCTCTGACCCTGCACTGACAGACTCGCAGATGAATGCACGTTTCTGTGCACACAGAGAAGTTAACATGTTTAAGTTTAATTTACCTACCTTATTCATTTCTCATGAGTTCCCGTCTTAATCAACTTTTCTGAGGAGCCAAATGATCATCACACTGGATAACTGGATTTCTATTCTTCATTCTTTTAAAAATCCCACCTGATTTTCAGTGAGCTGTGTTTTGAGTAGGAAAGAAAAGACCCACGTGCCTTCTCTATCACATGTCTTTTTAAAAATTCCAATGCCTTTCCATCATACTCAGAAAAAATACTCTCTTTGCTTGCCACAGCTTACAAACTCCTATGTGTTTTCCCCCACATCTCCCCCTCTTCTCTAGACCCCAGCTCCCTGGCCTCCTTCTTTATCCTCAATCATGTCAAGCCTTTTCTCTTTCTCCTTCGTAGGGCAGTTTTCTGAACTTACTCTGCTTACTATGTGTGTTTAGTCTGTTCTTTGTACCCTGTCCCTAGATGTTTGCCATTTCCACCCGCTAACATAATGTTAATCCTAAGAAGACAGCCTCTGTCTGTCCATTGCTAGGATCTGGGGCATAGAAGGCAGCAGGTAAATATTTGTTGAATCCATGTTGGAAGGGACACATGGCACATGTCCTTATATATCACCAGGTTGGAGTGGTCAGTTTTAGAAAGTGATTCACCTCCATCTTTACTGGTAAATAATCTTGTTAATCACACAGGATATAGCCAGGCCAATGGACCCAACTCAAGAATCCAACCACTTAATATTTTCTTTGGTTTGCTACTTCCAACAAACTCCACGAGACAGTCAACTAAAAAGATAATATTTTGAATCTGGAATGTTAAAGGCCCCTGGAATACACACATGTCTAGAATGCAAATGTAGTGATGTACAAAATGTCTTGAGTCTAGAATTTATGGCTTTGTTTTCCAGGGTTGGGACAACTTATAAAGGAAGAACATTACTGCCTCTTAAGTCATTTTGAATTTTTTTTCTTCTCAGAGCCTTATTTTTCAGAAGCAAAAGTAACCTTAATACTGAACATCTAGAATATGCCAGGTTTTTAACATACATTGACTTGATTAAAATAGATGTAACTACACCCATTTTATAGGTGGGTAAACAGAAAAATCTTGTTCAGATGCAGGCAGTTAATGAATGGAAGAGATGGAATTAAAACCCCAGTTGATTTAACTTCAAAGGGTGAGTTCTTCCATTATGCTGAGCTGCTTCTCCCCAGATCAAAGAATTATTCGGCATCCTATACGGATGTGTCATCCCAAGAGCCCTACCCCACCCCCATTCAAAGGGAAGTCAAGACCCATCCCTCTGAACTGTCTTCTGCACTGTTGAAATGTGGGAATGATATCTCAGGACTCTGAGACCAAGACTTTGAAATAAGGCCCCGACTGTAGCACATAATTCAAGTACGACAGACCACACACAGCCCCACAGTGAATTTCCATGGAAACTATGAACTGGCACCAGTGAGCTTACGATGAAGGGCCCCCACATGCCCTCTGAAGTGGCCACAGCTCCTCTTTCAGTGGCTGGTACCCAGAAACCACCTCCTTTGTGGTTGTTTTCTTGGGACCTATTAATCTGCAATGTGGATTCTTCCAGAATAACCCATGAAACAGTGTTGGAAGTCACCTCATGAACGCTGGCTTTATGCAGGGCAGTTAGCTGGGTGGTCGGCACGCACTGCCTTATTTAATCCTGACACACTCCTACAGCTGTGTTATTATTAGCTCCATCACACAAATGAGGAAGTGGAAGCTTCGAGAGGCTGTCACCTGCCCAGAGGCATGCATAAGTGGTGCACCTAGGTAGAGCCATCTAAGGACAGGCGACTTCAGAGAATAAATCAATGTCCCCTCCCACACTTGCTGGGACCTGACTCGCAGGAGAAGGTTGGGGGGCGGTCCCTCAGACCCGGGCTGGCCACAGGGTCTGGGAGTCCTTTGGCCATGGGCTGCAGAGAACGGAGTGAGTGCTCCTCCTGAAAAGACACTGGGACCAGTGTGTCCTTTGGAAGGGGCTGGTTCCAGAGAAGGACGTCAACTGAGAATCCACAGGATGGCAAAACAGGAGACTGGCAGGGATCGAGGAGTCCTAGCTGCATTCAGGAGGTGGCGCCTAGAGACAGAGCAGGGAAGCCATCCTAGAGATTCCCCTTGGCCTTCAACTTGGGAGGGGACAGCAGGCCAAGGCCCTGCCCCTATGAACATGGGAGAGAGGCTTGTCAGACTTCCAGGCCAGCTCGGTAACAGAGCACCAGCCACGCTCTGTTCCCGTGGTGCATTCACTGTCTGCCCGAATGGGCTCCCGTGGGGCCAGGGGCAACGTCTGTGGGCAGAGGGGTCCTGCACTGATCAAGGACGAGTCTGGGAAAGGGGCTGCCTCTTCCCTTCAGGTGCTGTCAGTAATAATCCCCGTTTCAGTGGAGTCCACCTGTGGTCCTCCACAGAGGGCGATTTTGCCCCCCGGGGGACACTGGCCACGTCTGGAGACATTTTTCGTTGTTCCAATGATGGAGGTGCTTTTGGTATTGAGTGAGGGAGGCCGGGGATGCTGCTAAACACCATACATGATGCACAGGACAGCCTGTCACAACAAACAATTAGCCAGCCTAAAATGTCAGTAGCACCAAGTTGGGAAGGCCTGGGTTATAGTCATCAGCGAAAATCCCTCTTCCTGAAACAGAGGGCTACAGATAGTAACCATGGATGAAACTGGCCCCAAATCTCCCCAGTGAGCAGAGCAGAGCAAGAGAAAGCTGGTAAGTTTTAGCCTCATGTTAGTAGCCTTGGAAACCAAAGTTGCCAGGTACTGCAGGCACAAAACCACACACAACCCCCCCCCCCCCACACACACACATCTCAGATGCAGGCACTGTTCCCCTAAATCCTTCTAGCCACACTGTGGGACAAGAGCTATGACTCTCCCTGTGTATAGGTGAGGATGCATTGAGGCTCAGAGAGGTTCAGCAACTTGCCTAAGGTCACACAGTTAGTAAGTGGACTTAGCCATGGCAAACACTCAAGCTTTGGGTTGAAGGGTCCAAAGAAAAACTGGAGCAAGGGCAAGTGACAGGGTTTGGGTCTAGACTGCCAGTGGCTGGCTCTTTACATCGGGGCTTAAATGAAGGAGTCAGATGAAATCAATTTCCATAGTCTATGATTCTTTGAATCTAAATCTTAAAATGGAACCTTCTTCTCCCACTGTAGATTTTAGTTTCTTTGTCTCCTCCCCCACCCATGACACCTATTCCTTCCTCGCAGAGGCTGGCCCTCAAGTTCAGGGATGAAAATCTCATCCGTAAACCAGGAGCCATTACAGAACCACGCTATGCTGTGATCAATTAACAGGAGTCTTGAGAAAGTGGTAATGTACTGCGTTTTGTGCACTCGCTATGCCAGGAAAGCTAATCTATGCTCACAGAAATGGAGGTACAGGACAGATGGCTGAAAGCGTACGGCAGGCACATATATTTTAAGTCTGTAGGTTCGAGCCAGAAATAAATGAGAGGTGTGACAGCGCGAGGGCAGAGTGAGAGAGATGTCTTTTCAGGCAAAAAGGATACACTTGCCAGTGATTAACTGGGTTAGTTTCCGTGATTCATTCATTGATTTCAGCATCTACTCTGTGGGTGGCACCATCCCATGACTGTGGGGGGTGAGAGGACATAGACACAGAGGGTCGTCAAGAATGCACTCTGAGGGGCCAGAAGAATGGGACGACCTCTGCGCTTCCTCTTTGCCAGACCTCATTCTGTGTGCAAATCCGTTATCACACTGACCCTCCGAAGCAGGTCCCGTTCGCATGGTGGGTGAAGAAATGGAGTCACCAAGGAGGTTAAGTGGCTTGCGTTGGGTTTCTGACCGAGTCAGTTGGCCCAGAGATCCTGCATCACCAGGATACTTTCTGCCTCCGTACACACAGGAACAGGTCTGTCTGAGGAATGTATGGGTGTCTCTGAGTGTCTCTGTCCCCCCAAATGGTAGAATGTGACAGCTGGAAGTCACTTAGGGTGACTGGGCTCCTTGGGGTTCATACCTCTCTAACCTCCATAAACTCGATGCTTTACTGGGAGCTCAGGCTCCAAGGTATAGAGAATGGGTCCCACAGAGCCCAGGGAGGAATCTGTGCTCCTGACCTCTCCCACCTCCTTGTTTCCATTGTGCAGATGGCAAAACTGAGCCCCAAGGAGCCTATAGACCAGAGTGGAAAGGATTCATTCCTCACCTGTCAAATGAGAGGTGGTTGGAGCAGCTTCAACATGACTTCTTGAGCACCTACTACTCTGTGCCAGGAGGGTCCCCAGGCCCCGAGGCATGGTGACTGTGAGGACCCAGGAGGCACTTTTGTGAGGGTCTGGCTTGTGAGCGTGGCTTCCTTGCGGGGTGGGGGGGTTCCCTGGATCAGTACAGTGGAGGTCTGTCTGCGGAGCCCCGGAGGGGCATGAGGATGCTCTTCAGCAGCAGAGAAACCCAAACTGGCCATGCCAGAATGAGGATGTGGTTCAGAGTCTGTTGGAGGAGCCCACTCCCGTGGACTACCTCATGTTTAGGTCTGAAACAGACCCCTCTGGGCCCTTGACACTCAGGAGCCTCACCAGCAAGGCTGTTACTTTAGAGAGAAGGGCGATGCTATGGGTTGAATTGTGTCCCCTTAAAAAAGATTTGCTGGAGACCTAACCTTGGGACCTCCGAATGTGGCCTTCTTTAAAACTGGCGTCTTTGCAGACATAACTAAGTCAAAATGAGGATGTAGCTTGGGCCTCAATCCAATATGACTGGTGTTGTGATAAAAAGGGGGAAATTTGGACCCAGACACACAGTGGGAAGGTGGCCATCTACAAGCCAAGCAATGCCTTAGGCCACCAGAAGCTAGGAGAATGGCCTGGAACAGATCCTTCCCTAGAGCCTCCAGAGGGAGCATGAGTCTGATGACACCTTGATTGGCTTCTGGCCCCCGGAACTGTGAGACAATCCGTTCCTGTTGTTATAAACCACCTGCGTGGGGGACGTTGCTAAGGCAGCCCCAGGAAACTAATACGGGTGGGATAAAAGCATTATTGATTCTGGCTAGAATCGCATGGATCCTTCCGTCTTGTTTTGCTTTGATCGTTCTGGTCCTCAGGGAGCAGATGCCTCTCTGGGTTTGCCACTGTGTATTTTGGAGCCCAATGGCATGTGCATACGTGTTAAAGCTTTTGATGGACTTGCTGCAAGAGCATCAGACCTTCTGTTGTAATCTGTTCCTTAACAGGGAGGAAGGCAGAGAACCAGACTCCTGCCCTGGGCACGAATCCCGGGAGCCCTGGCATTTGGGAGACACGGCCAAGGCTTCTTCTACAAACAGCTTCCCATGCGGGGCCTCCCAACCATGGGTGCCCCTGGATGACGAGGGCTCCTTCCATCCTCACCCAAACCACCATTCTCTTCGTCGTCCTTTCTCTCCAAATGCCTTCTTACCAGAACCTTCAAGGGCCATTTATTTTCCTTCCTACAACATGGGGGTAGTTGCTTGAATCCTGGAAGTGGATTGGGTTGGAATTATAAATAGTTCTAAACAGAGAGACAGAAAGACTGTGTGGTGTAGTGGAAAGAGAGTTCAGGGGGCTCAGAGAGGGCAGGACTAAGTCACTGCTCTACAACGAACTGCCACTCGTCCTTGGGGAAATCCCATGGAACTCCCTGAGCCTCAGACTCTTCTTCTGTAGAATAGCAATGACCATTTCAACCCTGCCAACCTCAACAGGATTCTGGATGTTTGTGTGAAGTGTTATACAAGCTGAGTAATCTGTGGGGGGGACAAGGTACATAACGGGTGCTTAGGGAATAGAGAACATCAGAAGGACTGTATCAGTTCCCTAGGGCTGTGGTCACAAACTACCACAAACTTGGTGGCTTAAAACAACAGATATTTACTGGCTCCCAATTCTGGGGGCCAGAAGCCCCAAATCAGTGTCATGAAGCCAAGTATCAAGGTGTCAACAGAGACCTGCTTCCTCTGGAGGCCCTAGGGGAGAAGCCAGGTCTTGCTCCTGCAGCTCGTGTGGATTCTTGTCTGGAATCTGGTGGAATTGGGTGGTGAATTCTTCAGCTGCTGTTTCTCGGCTCATGGGTGCAGCAACCCCTCCAATTTCTGCCTCCCTAGTCACGTTGCCTCCTCCTCTTCTATGTACCTTCCCTGGCCTCTCTCTGGTAGAAACACTTGTGATTGCATTTAGGGCCCACCAGGATAATGCAGGATAATTTTCCCAGGTCAAGGTCTTTAACTTAATTACACGTGCAAAGCCCCATTTTCCTTATAAGGTTGGGACCTGGGATCTTTCAGTGGCCATATTCAGCCCATTATATAGGGATGTTGCCAATTATAATGAGAAGTTAGGTATGTTTGTAGGAGTTCCCTTGGTGTCATTGCAAAGAAACACAAGTGAAAGAATAATTTCTGTGCCATGTATTATTAATGTCAAGCCTGTAAAGGGAAACCAGTGGCCTCATTTAGTGGATGAGGATACTGAGGGTCAGAGAGGCAAAGGAGCCTGCCCAACTCTGCATAGCTGGTGGGGCCGGACCTCCAGCTGTAAAGTTGACGTTCTTATGTCTCATCTCCCTGACCCCTGACCTTCTGTTATCTGAGAATCCTTAACCCGGAGGGCTGACCATCATCACAGCACATATTCTTCTGCCCTTGGCGGGGTATGAGCTCTTCCCCAAGAAGCTCCAACGTGAAGTGGCTCATCTGATGTGATTTATGGCAATCACACCGGATTATGTGGGAAGTTGCTGGTCCAGCCGGGAAGGGGCCTGGGGTTTTCTGACATGGGTGAATGGCTCAGGACTGCAAGGTCATGACGAAGTAGAACACGTGACCCCACAGTCCTCCCCCAACACCCTGGGCATCCCTGTGCCCGCTACCCTCCTGGCATCACCGTCCAGCGGGTGGATGTCAGATGTGTCCCCCGCCACCCAGCCTCTCTGCTCCCATTGTTCTTTATTTTTTAATCTTGTCCTTGGCTTCTGGAACACGCAGGGCTACACTCTGTGCCCGTTCGTTGGTTGACCCTTCGCTTCCCATGTGCTTTCTTTCACTTACTTATTATTTCTCGTTTCCATTGTGATTGTGATTTTGTACCTGAGACTTTTATTATAAAGTATATTGAACATATTTTGGAAGTAGGAATGGTATAGAGATTAGAGGTAATCCAAACTTTCCTTTTGTCGCAAAAAAAAAAAAGTCAACAAAACAGCCTTTTATACTTCAGAAAGCCATTTTCTTAAGTGAAGCTAAGTGCTCAGGTTTTGGAGGCATAAATATTCAGGATTAATAAAGAAACCCCCTCCCCCAAGCCAGGTCAATCCATTAAGAGAGCTAACATTGGATTTCCAAAGTGCCTCCTCTATCTGCTATTTTGCTCGCCCTTCCAACAATACCGTGCGAGAAAGTGGCAATTACAGTTACACCCATGTTTCAGACACTAAATGACAAGTCCGATGTCACCAAGGCAGGACTTGAACCTCAGTCCTGCCCTCTGTCGTCGGCTTCCCTGAGGGTCACAGAACGGACACAGAGCCCTGCCAGACTCCCTTCACTTGCTAACACCCACTGTGGCCATGCGGCCACCTTACCTGCTGTGTCCATAGCTTTCGGGAGCGTGGTACATGAAGACATTCCCTCGGGCCCTCCTTGCCCAGTGGCTGGCCATGTCGATTACGGGACAGGTGATAAAGTAGTCCCTGGTCACATGAGGACAGAGGAGGGTGTTTAGTTATGGGTCGTTCTATAGACAACTGTGCCAGGGACATGCTTCTCCCAGGCCAGGGTCCCCTGGGCCACCAGGCACCTCAGCACCGACCTGCAGAGAGCACTCATGGGCGTGCCTCTCGCCCAGCTGGCTCCACTGCTGGCAGCGGGTCCAGCCTGGTGTCTGGCCGGCAAGGTCACCCAAGGTCATACAAGGAACCCGTGGGGCAAGCATCTTCCCAGCACACTAATTTTAAAGACTTGGGAGCAAAACACGCTATAGTAAAATAAATACAATATACTATGGAGCAGAACACAAAAGGATTGTACATTTCGAAAGAAGGCAGAGGAAATATCCTCAAGGGTATTTCATGCGTATGATACATTTAGACCAGTGGCTCTCAGCTGGGGACACGCCCACCCCCCAGGGGACATTTGACAATGTTTGGGGGATGTTCCCACTGTCACAGCTGGAGACGAAAAGGTTCTGACTGGCATCTAGTGAGCAGGGGCCTGGAATGCTGCTGAACAGCCTATGACGCCTGGGACGGACCCCTCAGCGAGGAATTATCCACCGGAAATGCCATAGCGAGGAGGTTGAGAACCCTGTTCTACATTCCCAAAGCTTCCCATTTGTTCCCCCTCTGGGGTGATGGGAACATGTTTGAGAAGCATCAGCTTGCAATGGTGGGGTCGTGCGTGGGCTGGTGCTCAAGCTGCGCATGAGAAGAAGCACCAGGCCCAGTCAGAACCAGACAGACCTCAGGCGGCCTGGAGCCCAGCGGGTTTTGAATCCCAGTCAGCGGTCCTTGCATCTCCTTGACCCTCCCTCTCCTCATCTGAGAAATGGGACCCATGGGGCCCATGCCGTAAGGATATTGTAACAACGGAGGCTGGTAACAGCCATGAAAGTCTCTCAGTGCAGAGGGTCTGTCTACCCCTGTTTTCTGGCTGTTGAGATGAACCCTTTTGTTGAGTCTGCAGGGCAGCTGGAGTGTTTCTAGGAAAGGCTCTAAGGGGCGGTGGGGCCAGCCACTGGGGTCTGACAGGGCACATAAGGCAGCCATGCTCCATCGCATGAAGAAGAGAGGTGGTGAGCAGGACCGGGCTGGAATCAGACCTACGGGAAAGAGTCACACCGTGGCAGCCAGGTGGAGGGGTGCTGCCAAGGAGAGGCAGGGAGGCCACTGCCTGAGCCTGGCCGGGAGGCAATGAGGGCCTGAGCTAAGGGGGAACTGGAATCTGCCTCCTCAGTGAGGTCTTCCTTGGTTACCTGCCCTCCCTCACACTTCAGCTCTTGCCCCCAGGGCACATGCCTTCCCAGCCCGCTGGAGGCCAAGTTGGGGCCAGAATGTAGGTTTCTGAACTTCAGCCTTGAGCTTTTTCAACACCGAGTCCTGACTGGGTGATGAGCCTCTCAGGGTCCAGAACTGGGACATCTGTGAGCTCTTAGAGTCCAGTCTGGGGCTGGGCCTCTAGGAACAGCTGTTGGCTACATGGTTGAAAAGAGCTCTCCAGTACAGGGAAAATTAAAGCCTTTCTGGTCCCCAAGATCCCAGTGGGCGGGACCACGTTTTATTCTGAGCTAGTGACTCTGTGATTGGAAACCACAGACTCCCCGGGTGGGGAGACCACAGCGGGCAGGGGGTCTCAACACCCGTCAAGCTGCCCCTTCGCAGCACAGTCCGGGGCACCTCCGTGACCCCGGGCGGCTCACCGGGTGGCGTTCTCCAGGGCCCGGGAGAAGGAGGCGTACTCGTCGGCCGAGTGCTGTACGGAGTAGTACCACGTAGCTGCCGCCTGCACGCCGGCGTCCGCGTCCTCACCGCCCAGCGAGTTCTGCAGCGCCTGGTAGAAGGCTGTTTTGCTACTGGTCCGGCCTTGACTTTCCTCAAATTGCTTTAAAAAGAGACAGGGAAATGCCCAGTCAGCTTCTGAAGGGCTGGAGTCAGTCTCCCAGAAACCCTTGCTCGAGAAGTTTCTCCCTGGGAATCGGTGGGACGTGGTGCTGCCCGGGTTCGAATCCCAGCTCCACTTGTCCTAGCCGTGTGACCCTCCACAGGTGGTGTGGCCCCCTCCGGGTCTGCCTCTGCCTGCCTGAAAACAGACACAACGGAGCGTCCTCCATGTGGGGTTGCGGTGAGGACCAAAAGGGTTAACACGCGAAGTGCTCAAAGTGGTGCCTGGTACTCAGTAAGTGCTCAGTAAATGCAAGCCATTGTGGCTGGTACAGGCCACCCTGCGCTTGAGCCCCTTGCTCCCTCAGCCGGCCTGTCATCTGGTTTTGTTAGGAGCGCTATCTCCAGTTTCATCCGCCAACTGGATCCATCAACAGACGAATGCTTCCTGCCCACGTTTACACTGATGAACGTCCTCTCCGTCCGCGGCCAACTGCGTGCCGGGCCTGGGAAGGAGCCGGGCGCAGGCTGTTGGAGCTCCCTGCTCTCACAGGCCTCACGTTCTGGTGGGTGGAGGGGAAGGAAGCGAATAATTGTACAGTTTACCAGGGTACCCGTGCTACGAAGAGAAACAGACCGGGTTGACAGGGATAGGGCGGGGGCTAGTTTTTACAGAGTGGTCAAGGAAGGCTCTCGGCTCTCTGGGGATGTGTGTCCATGTGGAGCTAGCTAGCTCGCTTGCTTGCTTTCCCTCTCTCTCTCTCTCTCTCCCCTCCCTCCTTCTTCCCTTCTTTCCTCCCCTTCTCTTCTTCCTTCCTTCCTTCCTCCTTCCCTCCCTTCCTTCCTCCCTCCCTTCCTTCCTTCTTTCGTTCGTTCGTTCGTTCCTTCCTTCCTCCCTCCATTATTCCTTCCTTCCCCGTCCCAACATTCCTGCTCTCTGCATCAGGGCAGTCTGGGAGGACCATCTGCCTCGCCCAGGACTCAGTTTCCTCATTTCTGAAGACAAGGGGCAGCAGAAGGTCAGAGATGCTGCTCTTAAGTGTGAGGCGCAGACCCCAGGGCGCTCGCTCAGTCCTAGATGGGTGTTTACATATTTCTAGGCTCTTATATCAACAGCACGATATGCTTATCAAGACACCCTGGCATGTTTAGATTGTTTTTCTAAACATTCCCAAGCATACAGGACCTGTGATTAGAATTCGAGGTGTGGGTATGACCAGGAAGCGGCCCTTCCTGTCTGAGACACTCTCTCAGCTGACGCCAGTGGGCTCACGCAGGAGGGGCCAGACCAGTCGGTGGAGTAACTAAGCCAAGCCTCATCTACCGACTCAGGAGAGGTGAGGGGAGGGGAGCACCATTTTAATTCTATCTATAACGTGTGTTTCTTGGGAAAAGATCTGAGGCAACAATGGCAAAATACTAATATCTGTGAAAAATGTAGAGTGAATACAATAGTAGTCATTATATCAATGACTTTCAAGGATTTTTGACCATGATCTGTAGTCAGAAAGACATTTTATGGATCGGAACACATGCGCGAGCACACAGAGGTCTAGAATAATGTCCGTGAAGGACATTCATGCTTGAGGCTCTTCCCGTATGTTCCAGAGCTGAGGCCTCTAGTCTAACCTGTTCAAAATGCTTGCCTGCAATCACTTGAGCTGACTTCACAACCTAATAGTAGTTCAGGGGAGAAACTGCATTATATTATTCTCTGTCCTTTTTTGAGTGTTCAGAATACTTTATAACAGAAATATTATAGAATATTTATATTCTATATATAAAAAAATCTTTATAGAATATAAAGAAATCGTGCACATATCTCCAATTATTGCCAAACATTGAACATGCCTGTTTCACCGAAGTATCAAAATCACACGTGAATTGGGACACTGCATAGAATCAGTGCCAAATTCCAACACAACATACGTTGAAAGCGCTGAGCCTAGTTCTGGGCACATGGGCAACAGATGTGCGGATTATTAAGCTGCCCCCAGGCCAGGGCAGGGGGCCCAGCAAAGGCTCAAGATGCTGAGCTCAATCCCCAGATGCTGTTGGTGTTTGCTCGTCTCCAGCTCCAAAATGACCATGTAGCAAAAGGGGCGCGTGGGGTTCAGTACAGTGCCAGGCACCTAGTCATAGGCGGTGCTCAGCAAACGTGTTGGACCAATGATTAGTGAAGACATTGGCCGACAAGGACACAAGAGTCGAACCTCTTGGGTTCAGATCCCAGAGTTGGAGAGACCCGGGCTTGGATGCTAGCTTGGCCCCTTATTAGCTGTGTGACCCTGGGCAAGTTACTGAATCTTCCTGTGCCTTCATTTCCTCCTCTGTAAAATGGGCACAGGAATATTACCTTCTTCATAAAGCTGTCGTGAAGCTAAATGAAATGATAGCTACTGATTTCTCAGCCTGCGTGTTACCATTGCTCGATATTTGTAGATGCAATCTTGTGCCCAGCCCAGATGGGTCAGGGAAGCCCCTGCCTTAGAGACCTCATCGATGTTGATCCCATCGGTCCTGGGTCCAAACCCTGGGAAGCCCCTCTTCCCTACCCCTGCTGCAAAATGACCAGCCCCACCTAACGGGTAGAGCGCCTACATGAGTTCCTTGGAAACTATTTTCACAATGAGGCAGCTTTTAAGAGGGGCAGGGCACCGAGCCCGGACATGGCTAGAAGAAGTACCTCTACCATATAATAGTCTAAACAGTTCCACAGCTAGGGAGCCAGAGGGAAGGGCCCGCTTTGGGCTCCCATGAGACTGTGATGGCTTTCACATTTCCAGGGGATCTGAGCCGGGCTGAGACTAGCCAGGGCGCGGCCTCGCTGGCTGGTCAACATTCTAGAGATGGCTGACATGAGGTCCCCGGCCCCGGGGAGCACGTGGGAATGCGAAGGGGGCCCGTTTCCAGCAAGAACCGCATCTCCTCATTCTTGGCCAGGACCGAAGCGCAGATGCTGTTGCTGGTTTAATTAGAGAGTCAGCAGGAGGGATGGGGGCCACCACGTGATGCCAAGCACTGACTCCCACAAGCTGTAATTACAGGCGCGATCCGCCGAGGAAGCGGGTTCACTGCAGGCTGGGCTGTGTTAAGGGCCGTCAGGAACTGGCACGTCCTCTGTGCTTGTGTTAAAAGGACTGCCATTAATTTGTCCTACTGAACAGTTAGAGCCCGTAGGAAACTTTCGAGATGGCACAGGGCTTCACTGTGGTCTGGAATGCCCCGTGGCCTCACGCATGGAGTGTGGGGTCTGTATTTGAGAGAGGCAGGTTTGAACCCGGCTCTGGTGTGTGACCTCGGAAGACTCATTGCCATCAGGAAATCTGCTCGGTGAATATTCCTCTCTGTGCCTGGGGTGGATGTTGGAATCGAGTGAATTAGTGATTACCAAGTGGATGACACATGGCCGACAATACATATTCCTACTCTCTCTCCTCTAGCCAGTAAGTTATTTTTTTTAAAGATCTCGTTTATTTATTTGACAGAGAGAGACACAGCGCGAAAGGGAACACAAGCAGGGGGAGTGGGAGAGGGACAAGCAGGCTTCCCGCCGAGCAGGGAGCCCGATGCGGGGCTCTATCCCAGGACCCTGGGATCATGACCTGAGCCGAAGGCAGATGCTGAAACAACTGAGCCACCCAGGCGCCCCTTTAGCCAGTAAATTATTGAAAATAAATGCCCTTATGTTCACTGCAGGGTTGGCAGACATGATGGAAAAAGCTTTGCTGGAGGGCCTTTACCTTCCATTCACGATTTCATGCAACAAATTTCTATCGAGCACCTACACCTGCCGGGAGCAAGTCGAAGAATTTGAGATGCATCAGGGAACAATGCAAGTTCAATTCTCTGCCCTCTGGGGGCTTTGAGTGGAGCTGGAGAGCCTGGCGGATACATGGCAAATTGTGTAATATAGAAAGTTTGGTGGTGATGAGGATGCGACACAGACAAGGGCAGCAGGGCAGGGAAGAGGCCTGGGGTGCTGGTGGGTGAGGGTTGAAATTGTAAATGGAATCATCAGGGTGGGCCTTGTGGAGGATAGCTGAGCCAAGACTCGCAGAGGTGAGTGTTAGGGTGCGGGCAGCCGGGTGAGGAGTGGAAGCGATCGTGGCCAGCGCAGAGGATGAGGACAGAGGAGATAGAGGTGAGGCAGAGGGAATGGAGAGCTAAGCAGCTGGTGTGGCCCCATCCTGCTTTTGCTTCAGGAGGGGCCAGGAGAAGGGTCCTCCACTGTGGTCTGCAGGTGCCGCCTGCTGGAGATGGGGGTCCATGTGGGGGTTGAGGCAGAACAGCTATCTGCCAGGTATCCTTGAGTTGGAGGCCCCTGTTCTGGGGCCCTAGTAAGGAGCCCACTAGCTGCTGCTGCCTACTGGTTCCTTCCCCTGCCACTCCAATCCTATGATGTGGCTACAAACCCCAAGGCGATCCTCAGAGCTCCCCCCCACCCCCGCCCCGGCTGGCCCTCTTATTCTTAGGGAAATGCCCATCTGGAGCCCTTCCTGAATTCCCTCCTTCTTCTTGGACCCAGAGACACCCCCCTCTTTCCCAAGAGGCTGAGGCCTCCCTGCCCAGGGCTCTGGGACCCTCCCCTGCACTTCTTCTTCGGCATCATTGGGAGAATCCTCTTGTAGGACTTTCAATGTGCAGCTCTCCATGACTCCGCCCCCCACCGAGAGCCAAATGCCAACGGGTGTCCCCACCAAGGACGGTCCTGCCTGTCTGTCTCACCTGGACGTTGCCAGCTCTGGGGTGTGCACTCAGTAAGAGTGTCCCCACAGCCATCAGGCTCCTGCCCTCCCCCCACCCAGTTTCCCTCTCCAGGGTCACTGATGTTGCCCCTTGACCCACCCTTCAGGCAATGCTGGCGCTGTCCACCCTTCCCGTCCTGGCACTCTTCCCCCCACCCCAACTCGACAATCCTCTCATCTCCTTTTCCCTCACCTGCTCTGCTTCAGGCTTGTTTCTGGAACCCTTCTGCTGTCTTGCCCACTTTCAAATGCTGAGGTCCCCCAGCTGCCATCCCTGCCCCCTTCTCTTCCCCTTCCATCCAGACATGCTGAGAGGTGGTACCGTTTCTTCCCTTTGCTTTGATAATAACCGGCAGGTTAATGAAACCTAAATTTCTCTCTAGTCTGAACCTCAGACCCGCATATCCAAATATCTCCCAGCTCCTGGGAACTTCTCAGGTCCCTCGAACTCATGAACACAATTGAACTTCATCATCTACATGTGTTCTTCCCCAGCTCCAGAACCTTCCCCTGCTATTTCCCCATCCTCAATCACTAAGACCAGTAGCCAGTCACCTGATTAAAAAAGAGATGTTTACTGACCCCTCCTACTCCCCCACCTTCCCCAACATGCTACTGTACCCCAATCCTGAGGATTCTCCTCCTAGTACATCTTAACCACCATCCTATCGACTCCTCCTGCCCTATCCTTGCTCATGCTCTCATCAGCTTCTCCCCCATCCTGGGGCAGAAACACTGACGGTATCTCTGGCACGTGGGGATTCAGAGAGAAGTGTACACAGAAGGTCCTTACACAATTTTTGTTCATTGGTTACTCTTGAAGTTATGCAGAACAGTTATGACATCATAGGTTTGAGAAGAAGAGACCCAGAGTAGACTCCCCAAAGGAAAAAACAGGCAGCCTTTCAGAGTTCACCTGATTCTTGCAAGTCTGCATGGATAGATGCATGCGTGAATGAATGCCCCCAGAATCCCAGAATTCTCTGGAGCTCTGAAGTAGATAAAAACAAATAATCATTTGCTCATTTAATGAACATGAATTAAAGGCCTCCTGGGCCCACAACTGGGGATCCAAAGTGAACATGACATGGTTCTTGCCATGGAACAGAGCTGGTAAAGTCAGAGAGGCAACTCATCAGTGAGCAGACTGCCCCCATGGAAACCGGCTGAGGGTTTGCATCTGGTGGAGCTGATGGTGCAGAGGGTTCTGGAAGCACAGTGGCCACTTCTGCACTGCACATGCTCCCCACCCCATCAGCCTTCCCTTCCCCTCACTCCACTGAGATGACCCTCGTCATCACCTGTGCCCTGTCAGGTCCAGTGGCCCCACCTCTGCCCCCTGCTCACGCCATCCTCAATGACATCTGACACTTGACTTCTGCTTCCCTTCAGAAATACAATTTTCTTGGCTTTTGTGACATCAACCTTTCCTGGTTTTCTTCCAAATCTGTATCTATAGCTCTGACCTTTCTCCTGAAATCCCACCATGTGTACCCAACGGCCGATCCAAGGTTTATCCCAAGTCTGGTTATTTCTCACAGTTACCATGCCTGCAATCCTTATTTAAAGTATCAGCTTGCTCCCTGGACCTCCCAACACAGGGCAATCTGGTCTCTACTTCCTTTGTCACCTCTCCATAGTCAACTCTATGTGGCCAGAATGCTCTTTAAAAGAAAAGAAAAAGATTAATCAGTATAATCACTTCCTAGCGTAAAACATTCCAATAATTGCCCATTGCAAGTAGAACAGAATCACTCTCCTGACGCCAATGAGATCTCATCTAATGGGTCACTGCCAACGCATCCCACTTCCTCTGCTACCCCTCATCCATTATCCACGGCGTTTCCTAGCCCTCCGGCCTTCTATGTCCTCCAAACAAGTCCTGCTGCAGGGCTTTTGCACTAGCTCTTCACCCAGATCTCCCCAGAGCTGGCCCCGCCTCATCCTTCAGGTCTCAGTCCTCCCTGCCAAAGTGCCTTGGATTCGTGTTTCCATTTTCCTCAGCACTTTTCAAGATCTGGTTTTTTAAAAGATTTATTTATTTATTTTAGAGAGAGAGAGTTGTGCGGGGGGAGAGAAAGAATCTCAGGCTGACTCTGCACTGAGCACAGAGCCCAACAGGGAGCTCAATCCTAGGACCTTGAGATCATGACCTGAGCCGAAACCAAGAGTCAGACACTTAACAACTGAGCCACCCAGGCGCCCGTCAAGACCTGAAATTCTTAATGTATTTGTTCACACATCATGGTCTGTGTCCTCTCACTAGAACATGAACTGCACAGGCTTTATCTGTTGGGGTACAACTTTCCCCCCGCAGCCTAGAGGTGAGCCCCTTAGTGAGTATATGTTGGACGTGTGCATGAATTAAGGCGTGGACCGTTCCTGCCTCTTCCACTTATTGTGGATGTTAAGGGGCCCACTACTCCATCCGGCGCAGTAGGCCCAGTGCCTAGGGCCCCCCATAACTTTAGGCCCCACAACATAAATGTTCCTTTCAATTTCTTTTAAGACCAGAAAAAAAATAAATGTCATAATACTACGTCCCATTCATCTTTACCAGTGCAGTCATAAAATATGTTTACTATTTTGGGGGGATAAGCCAACCCTGCCGATCTCCGGCTTTCTCTGAACAGAGCAGGATCATAGAACCTGGCGGGGCCATAGAACACTCAGGCATGGCGCCCTGTGTGAGCCCGGGAGCTACAGTGCTGGAGTGGAGGGCTTGCAGGGTTGCAGGGTGGCCCAGAACCAGGGACCCGACGGGGCTCCCTGGTATGGGGAACTGTCTCCTTTGCCTAGAAGCCTCCTGATCACACTGCAGGAGACAGGCAGGGGTGGTCTCACTGTGCCCACCAAAGGATAAAGAAACTGCGGCTCAGACCAGTTAAGCAACTTGCCTGAATTGTGTGACTGAAGCCAGGAATTGAGACCCATTTTTCTGATTCCAGGTCATGGGCTCTCCACAGGGCCCCGCCATGCCCGGCTCGGGTCCAGACCCTAACACCCACCCACTCAAGTGCCTGTTTTCGGGAAATGGTGTGCACTCATGGGGACTCCTGCACGCTTCTCTGCTATAATCTGTCACCAAAGGCTGGATTTTCCTGAGCTGGGGCTGGTGCCAGAGCCTCGGGCTGCCAGGTGCTGCTTCCAACTCTCAGATGGGCTGCCTTCCCCTCCCCACTCCCCGAAGGGCCCCCACTCCACCTGCTCCTGGACGGGGCCAGCATCTGCCCAAGCTTGGGGCACGGTGGCGGCGCTGTTTCTGATTTTTTCTCGCCTTCCTTAGAGATGCTTGTGCTTGGAGGGGAAGGCAGAACAGTGCATCTTGGAACAAATCTGCTTTTGATCATGCAAATTAATGCCCGGTTAATGTAGGCAGACTGTCAATTTCACCAGTTAGAAAGAGAGAGAGAGGAGAGGGAGAGAAAAGAGGGGAAAAAAATCCCTACTGCAGCGACTGATGAATTTCAACAGAAAGCTGCTACTTCAGAAAATAAGATCATTCTCCGAGAGCGGAGGCTTTCCAGGCATCTCAGGCAGCCGTGATGCTCCACGGGTATGTTGTTAACTTTGCTGGTGTCATTAGGACTCTCTGTGTGGTCCATAGCTGGCCTGGGGTGGGAGGTGGGTGAGGGTCTTCACATGGACTTGCTAGAAGCCCTGCCCACCCGCCCTCCTTGGTCTGTGGGATTTGGAGGGTCTCTGCTGAAGTGATGGGTGGGTCCAGGGGCTCCCTTGGGGCGGGAGGGATGCCTAGCACTCGTGTGACTTCCCCCAGGAAGCCGGACAGTATGTGTTTGTGGGTTGGGCTCTGGATGGTATGAAGGCAGTGTTGGCGTAAGTAAAAAGCATGTGTGTGCGTCTGCCACGATTTGGAAAACTGGCTCAGGTCAGGTGAGGTGATTCAGTGGTTGTATGTCCTTTGTATTCCTGCTTTCTCAGGAGAATTCTCTGGATCGGGGACAATAGCTTTGGACACTAATCCTAGTAATACCTTAAAGAACTAGGTGAAGAACTAATATTTATTGAGCATGTACTAGCTGCCAGACACGGCTGCATATATGATTCCGTTCAACATCTTAATGAGGATATGAACTAGTCATTTCCCAATTTTACAGATACGGAATCTAAGGCTCAGGTCCTGGGGAAACCCAATGTTCCTACTGGCTTGGGGGGTGGGGTCCTGGTCAGTTCCTTCATCACTGTGACCCTCTTGCTGGTGAGGCCCTGTGGCCCCAGCAGCCCCCTCCTCCCCAAACGCCTCTTGAGGCCCAGCACTAGGATGTCCATCTCTCCATCTAGTGTCTATCCCACTGTGTTTTAGTTATTTACTTCCGCTCATTTCCCATCTCCTTGCCTGACTGTGAGCTCCTTGAGGGCAGGGACTGAATGTGTACTTACACCCCAAATACCCAGCATGGCCTCTGACACATAGTAAGTGGCCTCACGGAGTGTTGCATGACTAAACACACAGGTCTTGGTGTTGGGAAACCGTGGGTGACACCTGCTCTAGGCTGTGGTGGTTTTTTGTGAGGTCCTGCTTCTCAGCACAGGTGGGCAGGAGGAGCTGGGCTGATATGGAAGGATTCAGGACAAGGAATCACTGGGATTGAGGCCCTCGGGAATGTGCCATTCTGGGGTTCCCCTCAGCTAATGTTAGCTGGACCCAGGTACTGGAATCTTCTGGGGGGAAATGGAGAAACCCACAAACCCAAGACTGAATGAGGGTCATGAGCAGGCTGAGGCAAGGGAAGGCACCCCAGGGTCATGCATGAGCAGGTGTTTTGAGATAAAAGAGTAACTTCAATACTGTGTGTAGAGGGCAACTGGTAGCTAGGTTCCCACTTGTGTGTCCACATGACGATGTTGTGGTCCTGAGTTGGCCAGGATTCCGAGGACTCCTCTGGGCTACGATTGCATCTGGGAAGGGACAGGTGGTGCTGATGCATTCGCCATGCCTGTCCTAGGGTTTGGGACATATGGGGTTGGGAGCAAAGCTCCCCATTTGGAGCCAAAGGATCTTCAATGACTTGGCTTTGCAAGTGACTTGTTTGATGACCTTGGGACAATCATGAAACCTCTGGAAGGCTTCTTCCTCAGTAAAACGGTGTGAAATACCAATTCATGGGCATCTACCTCCCAGGGTCATGGTTGAGCTACAGTGAGAGTGGAGGTGGGACTCTGAGGCCCTTCGCACACAGAAGCCCTCGTTATAGCTGTGTGACCTTACGAGTACTCACCAGACTTGTGAGTGTGTGGGCAGCTCTTGGAGGGAGGACCTGGCTCTTTCCAGAGGGGCATACCTGGAAGAGGATGCCTTTGAACTTAGATCCAGGATTTAGATTTGGATTTGAATTCTGCTCTCTCTCTGAACTGCTTTCCCAGCTGAATAGATCATAGGTCATAGATCATAGGGTTGTTTGGGATGAATTATTTCCTTGAAGACTCCTACGTTAGATTCTGGCACATACCCAGGTCTCCCAAATTTCATTCTTTCAATCTAATGAAGAGTCATTGAGCCATTACTGTATACCAGACACTTCGTAGCACCGGAGATAAAGTAGAAAACAAAACTGATAAAACAATGCTCACGGACCTCACATTCTAGTTGGGGAAGAAATACCATAGACAAATCAATGTATAGTATGTCAAGGGGTGCAAGTGATGAGGAGGGGGAGCATGGTAAGGGGGAGAGAATGCTGGGGATAAGGTTGTCCTCTCCATCTGGGGGGGTCAAGCAAATACTCTGAAGAAGCAGACCCTGAAGACGTGAGGCAGCGAGTTATCTGGAGAACATTCTAGAAGAGGGAACAGCATGTGTCAAGATGCTAAGATGGAAGCATGCTCGGCATATCTGAGGAACACCAAAGCGATCAGTTGGGATTAAGCACAGTGAGCATGGCGGGGGATAGCAGGAGGTGGGGTCAGAGGGCAAACAGGGGCCACATCGAGTAGTGGTCATTGTAGGGACTACGGCTTCTCTGAAGCTGAGGCCATGGGAGGGCTTTGAGTAGGGGGGTGACAGGATCTGACATAATGTAGAGGGATGGTTCTGGCCACTGTGGTCCTCACAGATCACAGGGGGTGCAGGTAGCTAGTTGGGGGCTAATCCTGGAGAAAGATGATGGCATGGCTCAGGGTGATGGCAGAAGAGGCGGTGAGGCTGGATGGATCCTGGGTGCACTTGGAAGATAGAGCCAGCCGGGTTTGCTGACGCAATGCTGGTAGGATGGAGGGGAGCAGAGTCATGATGACCGTTAGCCTACAGCCCTGCATGCAGAAGCAGGATTTGCTGTTTACGGAGATGAACTAAGCAGGAGAACATGCTGGTTGGGGCGGGGCACAGGAGAATCAGCAGCCCCTTCTGGATGTTAAGAGCGGGAAGCTATGAGACATCTGAAGGAAGATGGCAAATAGACTGGGGCAAACCAATCTAGAGTCCAAGGGAAAAGCCCAGGCTGCACGTATAAAGCTGGGCTGGAGGGACCCGTCCAGGAGACATCAGCACATAATGGCATCGCAGTTGCGGCTCTGGCTTCCAATTGGACCATCACTACCCCTGCTCCCTCTCAGTTCCCCAGATGCGTTCTTGGCAGGATGCAGGCTCACAAATCGATGCAGGGGCTGGACTAGCGCACGTTCAGAAGAGAACGGCGGAGAAGGGAAGCAAGAGAGGAAGGCTCTCACCAGGCGTACATGGGCCCTGGGGGCCTCTGCCCCAGGACTGGGGTTTGGGTAACAACCGTGGAACAGGGCTGGCCGCCGCTCCGCCGTGCCCTCCCCGCGCCTTCCCTATGTTGGTGCGGGACTTGAGGGCACACGTTCCCACCCATGCCCCGGTGTGGGCAGTGAGCTCCTTTGGCAGACACCATCCTTCTTCGCAAGTGCACCAAGGCAACATCTCCTTGAAAGTCAATGAGTGGAATGAAAACGCATTGCTGAGGAGGGATCCTAGTCCTCTGGATCCAGACTCCTGGCTGGGGGCTCAGAGATCAGGACAGAGCCAAGAGACTCCCAAACACGCTGCAGGACAGGAAGAGGGAAGACCAAGGCGGCCACATGGCCACACAGCCCTCTTACAATGGGCTGGTAATACAGATGTTACAGACTGGGGCCAGCACAGCCCCAAATCCAATGGTAAGAGCCCCACCCGCCAGACCTGCAGGTGGAGGGGTATGGGAACTAGCTGCCAGGACCTGCACCCTCCCACCTGTCCAGGATGATCCCCAGGCTCCTGGGAGTAGAAAAGTAGTTCTTCCTTTCTCTAAAATCAGAGATGGCTGGGATACATTGTCAGCACACGGTCCAAAGAATCAGAGCTGTGAGTATATAGTCTCTTCTGCACAAAGATCCCCACATCCCCGTAGGGCATCGTAAGATGAGATGTTGCCTGGGGAAGGGTCCAGGGCGAGTGGCTGTCTCTTTCCACACTGCTCATGCTGCAGAGCACCATCTCTGGCGTGGAGTGTGTCAAGGGTGCAGCATAAATCTTAAAACATTCACTTCTTTCTCATGCTTTAAATTTGTTATGTTTTCATGACTCTTTCATAGAAATTCAGCATATTAGTACAGGAGTACATGTGCATATGATTTATGTTTACATTATGAAGGGCTAGATCAAAAGCCATTCGAAGACCTGTTACTTTAGAGAAGAAAGGCCCAGGGCTCGTGGTGGAGAAGGGGCATCTTGGGTCAGTCTGGTTCGATAATTAAGTTACAGCCCCTTGAAGTCAGGGCTGTGTTATATGTGGGTGCTCGGCAGGAAAACACAGTGATGGATCAGATGCAAACGTTCTTTCTCAACTGGACAGGAAATAATAATGACTAAGTTCTACTCTACACCAAGCCCCCCAACATACCTATACAAACCACCCCCAACACACACACACACACATGCACACACACACACAACACTTTCTCTATGTATCTATATACACACACGCACATGCACTTTATATGTAACATGGGCATGTATGTATAACTTACGCATATAGGTATATTAGTACTATTAGTAATATTAAATTCATAATATCCTTTTTCACGCTGCTACACCTTCTGAGATAGCCAATGTTAATGCCTGCTGTATAACTTCCCACACTATAAGCCTTTCACAAAGAAATATAAAATTATGCACACTTATGTATTTACAGATGGATACAGGCTGGCGGTTTTAAAAAATACGGATGCCCCCTTAATTTCACAATCCCTCTGCATTCTTGTTTTTTGTTTCCATTTAACAACATGTCATAGGCATCCCTCAAGCCAGGAGAGATGAATCTGATTCACCCCTTTCACCATCTGCATAATATTTAATAGTTTGTGTGTAGCCTAACTTCGTCCACCATTGATCTGTTAATGCACATTTGGGTTGCTTCCAACATTTTGCTACAATAATTCATACTATGATAAATACTCCTGTATATATATATATATATATTTCATGTCAAAGTGGTGTTTTTATTGCTGTAAGACAGATTCCCCTAAGTGAGACATACTACTGGAGGGAACAGGAATCAAATGCAAGGCAATGCAGGATCGCGTGAGGCTGCGTGAATGATTTTTTTTCAATTCCAGCTGTGCTGCCTTATATTCAACAGAGCTGGGCAGAGCCCCATGCTGAGCACGGGTGTCTGCTCCCCGGGTTTCATGCGCCGTGGCCACCATCCCAGGCCTGATGACTTAAAATATCTGTTAAGAGCAGCCTGACAAGGACGGGTGGCAGTCCACAGGAGAGCGTGCTCAGCCTCTTCCAGGGTGAGCCACATCCTAGTGAGGCATGAGGGCATGTGGTCAGAGCAGGAAATGAGTGTTCAAACAGACAGAAGACCTCACAGCCTTCTCCCACTTCGCTGTGTCTCCAAGCAGCCGCATGAAGTCGTCTTTGCCAGCTGCAGGGTACACCCCCTGCCCAGTTCTCCCAGGGAGGAAAACCCGCATGGGGCCAGGACTAGAAAAGGTGCCACCTTGGCCACCCCCTCAGTGGGGCAAGTGTCCTTCAGGGGGCAGGGTTATCCATCGCCTGGAACCCCAAAGCTCACAGAGCTCCTTGGTCAGCTTCTGCGCGCTGCTTCCCACGGTGATTCACTCGCAGATGGAGTTTGTGGATGTGGGGGTGAAGGTGCCTGTGTTGCTCACAACCCTGCATGTGTCCCATGTCTGAAACAGGTCCCCCCATTACTGTCTCCCAAGCTCCTTATTAAGGGGCCTTTGCACTTAGTAACGCTGTAGAGATTATTTTGTAAATGAGCGAATCAGTCAGTGACTCTGGACCACCGTCAAGACTTAGAGGTCCAGAGCCACCGAGGCACAGCCAACAGGGGACCTCTGAGGCTCCTCTCCACCTACCTTCACGGCTTTTGCTCTGTTGATGAGCCCGTCATCTTGAGAACTCCCAATCAGCAGATCGACCTTTGCCCGTGGAGCCCTCTGAAGCGCTCTGGCTGGAGCCTCTCGGAGGTACTGGCCATCAACCACAGGACCCCAGTAGTGGAAAGGGCCACTCACAGCCAGGAGCTACATTGGGTACAAAAGGAGGCCATTATGCGTACAGATTTTATCCCTCTTTTTAAATGGTTCTAGAAGAATCAGTTGCATTGCTTCACTTAATCAGATTTTAACTGTAATGAACGCTGATGCCGGTTATCCATCTGGGGCTGTATTGGACAATATAGTAAAATGACAAGAACAACAGGCAGGAAGGACACCAGGCCAGGAACTGGAAGGCAAGTCTCGCTCTGAGCAGGTCCCCAGAGTTTCCCCACCAAGGTGACAACAGAGCCCCAGGGAGGCATAGGTAAGCCTGAGACCATAGGTGTGCAAGTGAGCAGGAGTAGACATTGATTTAGGAGTAGGTAGGTGGTCGCCAAAGGCAGGATCTGACAGAGAAATTCATCAGCTCTAGCCACTCTCTCAGGAGCCCACACTTGGGGGAGCTGAGGGTCAGACCTGCTCCAGATCTGTGAGTCCAGGCCCATGGCTGAAGGCATCAAGCCCTTGGCTCAAATGACAAGTTCCTCCTGCTAGTGTCCCCTTCATCAACGTCAGGGACAGCCAGTGACTGTGGGCTGTGAGCAGGATCTTTTCAGGCGGAAAAGGGAGCACATAGCTGTCCTGTGTACAAGGATGGGGTGGCCCAAATCCACTGCAGGTATTACCATCATGCTCCATTTGAGTGGCTGTGACCTGCCAGAGTGCCACCACAGTTCTGGCACAATCAAGACCCTTGACGTGGTTCACTTCATTTTATCCTCCTACTCTATAAGGCCCACGTTATATTTTACATTTATATTTTACAGTTAAAATCCAATGTGCAGAGAGACCTGTCCACCTTGAGTACCCATGCTTGGTCCATTATGTGCCGGGCCCACGCTTGGTGCTAGGGGTCAGGGAATGCACATTCGGGCTCTGGCCGGTCATCCACCTCCTGTGTGGCCTTAGGTGGGTCAGGTCTCCTTTCTAGTCCTGGTTTTCCATTTGGAAAAGATCAGAGAGTGTCCCTCCCCAACTCACACACAAGTGCCCACCTTGGTCTGGGCGTCATTGAGGACACTGGCAGGCTTCCGGCGGAGACAGGACACCATTTCTTGGATGGACGAGGTAGGGCAGCTGACTTCCTCTGCCAAAGCGGCTGCCTGCTGCTGAGCCCTCTCCTGGCTGATGACAGCAGCTGGGGAGAACGCAGAGCCACCCTGGAAGAGAACGCAGACTCAGGATGAATAGTCTAGATCGTCTCCTCCCCCACCACCCCTGCTCATCAGCCCAGAGACCTCGGGGCCACATCAGGGCTCTGCATCGTTCATCCACACTCAGAAGTTCCAGGACCCTTCCTGAAGATGCCCACAGGCATTCAGGAGGTCAGGACTGATAGATATCATATCAACACCGCCTGTGATCTTGAACGAGTGTCTCTCTAGGTCTCCGTTTCCTTACCTGGGAAGTGTGGGCCTTGGACAGAGTGATCATTGACTAAAGTTGTATATTGGGGCCAGGGGCTGATGGTGGTTGAAGAGGGATAAGGACCAGAATTATCCTTGTCCACATCCGCCACCCCCACCTCCCCGGTCTCCTTAAATAGCAAGTTTCCTGGCTCAGTTAAGACAGAGTTGGACTTGCAAATAGATGCCCACCTAGAAGGTGATGGAAACACAGTCATTGTGCAAGTAAATTTTTCCAGCAGAGTCAATGCAAGTCTCTGTCAAATGCTGGCTGGCTGGGAGCCTTTCCCCTCTAGGAATGCAGGTGGCGGGAATGCCAGGAGGTTCATCCCCAGGCCTAGACTGTTGGTGGGATTGGTCTTCTGCCCAGGTGGAAGAGGTGGGCTCAGCACCTTAGCTAGGGTACAATCACAGGGCCTTCCGTCTGCAGACCACCCCAGTTCAGACGATGCGGCATACTACAGCATCAGGGACAACGGTTGGGGGAGCGTGCAGTGGGCCTACCTGCACCAGAACTCTTACCGGTACCACTGAAACTGGTAATACACAGCAAGGGCCATTGATCGATGACTTTGTCTTTTTTTTTAAGATTTATTTATTTATTTCAGAGAGAGAGAGAGAATGAGCGCTAGGGAAGGGCAGAGGGAGAGAGAGAGAAAGAGAAGCAGAATCCCTGCTGAGCAGGAAGTTCGATGCCGGGCTCAATCCCAGGACCCCGACATCATGACCTGAGCCAAAGCCAGATGCTTAATGGACTGAGCCACCCAAGCTCCCGGAGGACTTCGATTGTTAGCTCAAGAGCTTCCCCCACTTTATCTCATTCATCCTCACCAAGGCTGTGTAAGTTAGCTGTGGTCATTGTCCCCATTTTCACTAATATGAAAATAAAGAAATAGAGAAATTTAGTAACCTGACCAAAGCCACGAATGCTGCCAGAGTCTGAGCCCGCCTATGGATGCAGGCAGCTGGGCTCCAGAATTTTTGTGTTCCAGGCCCCTGGGCGGAGCAGTGGGTGAGCTCTCTGAGCAAGCTCTTCACTAAGGGGCCTGCCTGCCTCCAACCACCTGCCAAGTACTCACCCTCGAAGGAACTTTGTGTCTCCTGCAATCTCTGCAACAGTAATAGGAGGCAGGTATAACCGCCATCCTTATTTTGCAGACAAGCAAACTGAAGCTCCAAGAGGAAAGGAAAATTCTCATTTATCGAGTATCTAATAGGTACCAGGACCTGGGAGCTTGGCAACAACAAAAACTAATAATGATGGTTAATATTTACTGAGTAATTTCTAAGTTTTGGGTATAGCTGTAAGCACTTCGTACATATTAACTCATTAAACCCTCTCCACAATTCTCAGAGGTAAATGTTATTTACCCCTTTCTCTTAGATAAGGGGAAATTAAGGCACAGAAAGGTCTAGAACCTTGGCCAACATCACACAGCGGTGACTGGCAGAACCAGGACCCTAGTCCAAACAGCCCACCTTGGCCATGCTCTCAACCCCACATTATGCCACCTGTGTTTTTATATCCCGAACAAGATGCTGTGTTCTTGAGCTGAACTGTACCCTCTTACTCCAATGTAAAGGGAGCACTGATCTGTCTGACTCTAGAGAATATGTTTCCTTCTAGACCCTACCCTGAGCTAAAACACCGGAAACTGGTCACAATACCAGAAATGCAGCAATGGGTGTATCAGAGGGTGCTGCTCTCACTGGGTCTTTGAGAGGATCGTTGAAGAATAGCAGAGGAAAGCATTCTGGAAACTGTAAAGGGCGGTGCCCATGTCCACCTGTTACCTGAGTCATCAGTGCTATTACCCACTGTGTAAAACAGACAATAGACAGATGCCCAGAGGGGAGGACACCCATCCTCTTGAGATTCCAGCTGGACAGATTTCCTGAAGTCAGGGAGCACATTTCAGCATAGCTTCCAGAAAGTTCCAGTGGTCGTTATGCCTCACAGTCAGGACTGAGGGCCATGGGCAAAGCACGGGCATTGCAATGAGGATAGGCCGTCCTGCAGGTAGGGCTGAGAGTTGAGGGTAGCCCTGGGTGGGGTGGGGAGAGGGCAGGGTCTGGGGCTGGTTCTGGCCATAAGTAGGGCTGAGAGTCCTAATCTCAGCAGCTAAATGCAGTCCGGTGCCCTGAACACAGCTTCTGATCTGGCTTCCTACTCCACTTGGTGACTTCACAAATTACCCAGCCCCTTTCCCTCCTGAGTCACATGGACACCGTGATACCAGCTCCCCACGCTTCCCCTGAGGGTGAGATGCCTAAGAATCAAAAGAGAGAACCTCGGTGGAGTGTTCCTCATGTGTCCTCAGCATTTTACAGATATTGCTTTATGCCTCACGACCATCACATGAGGCAGATGATATTGTCATCCCATTTTATAGATAAGGGGCTCATGGCACAGAGACGCAAATGACTTGCTCGGGATCACAGGATTGGGTGGAGGCCAAACCGCAGTCTGAACATGGGCAGCCAGGCTCGAAGGCCAAGCCCTTAGCCACCCGGTCAGCCTTCCGTATGCACTGGGCAGTATCTCGATGAAAGGTGGTGGCACTGTTAACCATCTTATCTCGACTTAGTCGTCAGGACCAAGGAGGAAACTTGTGGCCAGAGTCAGAGGTCAGGCCAGTTGCAACCCAAACCCAGAGAGAGCAGAGCACATAGGGTGTGGATCGTGACAACAACAGTGTTATCCTGGGGCCTGGGAGCCCTTTCTGACAGCTCTGAGCCACTCAGAATGGGGCTGGCTGCTGGGTCCCCAGACCCAACACAGGGAGCGGTCATCTACATTGTCTTTCTGTCCTCAACTCATTTAGGTAAGCTCAGGGTCTCCTGTCGTCAGCAGGATTGGCTACAAAATGCACAAGGCAAGGTTCCTGCACCCTTGAACCCCAGCCAGTGGTGCGCTCTGAGCTTCAGCATCTGTAAAACACAGAGTCCTAACGCCTGAGCACATGGTGAGAATGAGCAGCCGAGAAAGTAAAATACCCAGCCAGCCCAGAGCCAGGAATTCAACCACAGCGACAATACGCAGGGGCAAGGTGATTCTGCCTGCAGGTTTCTTTCCAACGATGAGGGGTCTGGCTTTCCTAAGAACCACTGGATCTGCTTTGTCTTAAGAGAACACATGCCCGTACACACGCACACGCACACGCACACACACACACATGTGCTCAAATTAGTCAAGGTCAACGCCCCATGTTCTGGATTGCAAATTGAGCTGGCAAGCTGCAGGCCCTGAGGTGGGGCTGCTGAGCCTCCCTTGGCCGCAGGTAGGCCGTGGGGGACGCTGACGTTGGGAAGGGGCCCTCTAATGTTTTCAGCACTGTGTGCGGCTATAAAAAGCCAGAACTCCTGATACCGTGAGGAAGTGGTTAAAGGCGTGGGTTACAGCGATACTGCACGATGGCTTAGAGAACTTTCCTCTCCCTCAAGTATATTGTTTTAATCGATCTTGCTGAAGGAAACGTCTTTCTTCATGGAAAATCGGTGGTTAAAGAGTCAACGGCCGGCTCAGCCCTGACTTTAAAGCACTTGGATGGAGAGCAAAGGACAGGGCTGGAGTAGGGTGTGCTATGCAGAGCTGCACAGAGTGCAGGGGCTCTGGGGACAGAATGAGGTCCGAGGCTGGGGCCTGTCTCGAGTTCATAGACCAGGCTCTCAGCCAAGTCTGAAGCCAGCAGAAGGACCAGCTTCATACTCCAGCCCTGTTCCTCGCTGACGAAGGGACTCAGGGCGAGTGACTAACATCTGGGGGCTTTGGCTACTCCTCTGTGAATAGGAATGACACACTGTACTTTAAGGGTCATCATAAGGACATGCGCAAGATGGTGGGGGTCCTGTGCACAGGGGATGTTGTATTCCTATTGCAGTTAGCACCATGGGGACTAACGGGACCCCTGCAGTGGGTGGGGGCAGCAGGGTCTTCAGCCTGCCTGGTCACACAGCAGTCTCACGGCTGGCCCTGGGCTTGCACTTATCTAAATCCGACTTAGCTATTAAAGGGCAAAGAGTTTCCGCTTGTTGTGTGTGTTTTTCTAACTTCAGAAATAATGCAAGGCAAAACTCCAATTGCTGACCACTCTTTTTTCTCCCTGGAGCCTCTGAACATTGT
The DNA here is from genome assembly GCF_011800145.1 of Mirounga leonina. NCBI lineage: Eukaryota > Metazoa > Chordata > Mammalia > Carnivora > Phocidae > Mirounga > Mirounga leonina. Next base: position 73,790,159 of record NW_023270415.1, on the reverse strand, counting down.
CAGGGGTCTTGACCTCTGTCAGTCACTACAGTCACCTCAGAACCAGGACCTGCCCCCGTCTAAGCATGCATATGAACACAAACAGTCACAGACAAGAAAGATACACTCACAATATAGTCGCACACAGAGACATACACATTCAGACACACACAGTCGCAGGCCGAAACACACATGGGCACACTTAGATACACACAGACATACGATAGCACACACATAAACACCAGAAGTTCTTGAAATGGACAGCCACTCCTAGAGACTGGGGGAAGCATGGCAGATGGGTTCAGGGGACTTATTACCCACATGAGCTAGAAAGGAAAGGCACTGGGTCCCAAGTATCCCAGCATCCCCAGAACAGGGCCTGGGACTCAGAAAATTAGGTGAGTGAGCCTATGAGTGAGTGAGCCAGTGACTGTGTGAGTAAGGGCAAGGATGGATGGATGGATGGATGGACACATGGACAAATTGGATGGATGGATGGGTGGATGGATGGATGGCTGGCTGGCTGGATGGATGGATGGATGGTTGGATGGACAAATGGATGGATGGATGGATGGTTAGATGGATGGACAAATTGGATGGATGGATGGATGGATGGATGGTTGGATGGACAAATGGATGGACAAATGGATGGATGGATGGATGGATGGATGGATGGATGGATGGATGGATGGTTGGATGGATGGATGGATGGATGGATGAACAGATAGATGGATGAGCCTATTTATTCTCCTGAGTGAAAAGGGGCATTTGCATGGGGGTTAGAGAGAAATAAAGTTGAGAAGACTTTGAATCCAGCCTAAGTAAGAGATGAAATTCAGAGGGTGGTAAAGCATAGCATACAGAATAGCAATAGGGGGTCAGGAAAGGCTTTTGACTAGGGTGTTGCAGAGAGTATTTTAGGAATGTCATTGATCATTTGTCCTTGCATCCTTGGCACTGAAAACACTGTATAGCACTCATTAGGGTCTCAGTAAACGACTGAGCCCAGAAGCCTCCTGAAGATGCACTTCTGATGGCAGAGGTTGGGATGGTTACTCCTTTACCCCCAGAGCATAGCACAGAGCATGTTCCCCAGAGGACTTCACTAAACATGGAACCAGCAGAATGGGACTGGAATGAATGGCTGGATGGTCAACTGGATTGAGCGGGATGATTGGGAGAGAGCAGTGCTGAAGTGGGAACCCAGCAGAGGCTTGCAGGGTCTGAGGAGAAAGGATGAGGAGTGAACTAGGTGTCACATCCACTGCTCTTCACCAGCTCCTCTCCTGGGAAGGGGCCTGACCTGGAGGCTGCCACCAGAATATCACTGACAGTTTAACTGGGGGATATTACTGAGCTGCCCACACAGCTCAGAGAGAACTCTGGAAGCTAAGGCAGAGATAGATTTTTTTTTTAAAGCCATCACACACACAAAAAATAAAAAATAAAAAAAATAAAGCCATCACACATCCACATTAATGTTAGTGTTGTCTTGAATGTTTTCTACACTGAAATCATCTTCTTGATCCCCAAAAGCACGAGTTTAACTCTAATTTGTAGCATTTCAGTTTTGGCAAAACTTCAGGCACAGGGATGATAATTAACACAACTTTTATCTTGAAACCCTTGTCTCTGGGCCCAAGAGCACATTTCTCCCTTCTCTCCCTCCTCCTTAGGAATCAGCAGGTCTTGGCTTTACTGGGTGAAAGCACAGAGAATTTGAACAAGAATCACAAGGGTATAACTTAGCCCTTGCTCATGCCCTTCCAGTATCGTCCGCTCCATATCATCGTGTTGCTCTTGCCTTAATGGGCCTTGAAACCAGGTCCTGGTACGAACCCCAGCCTAGAAGAGCATGTGAAAGGAGGCTCAGTGAATGTCCTCCTTCTTTTGTGAGGAAGTGCGCGTGGGTACAAAATTCTTCACCTGTTTAAGCCTCAACCTCCCACCCCCCAGCTGTAAATGCCTGCCTCATAGACCTACTGCACGGCGTTCATGAAATGCAGTGTATACTCACCTGGGGTGGGGAAAATCCTCTACTGGCTTCCGTTGCCCTTTGTTCTGTTAGTACGATCAGTCATCAGAAGATGACTGCACGCCAGCACCTTACTGGCTAACTATACTGCCGCTCTTTTTAAACCTTCAAAATCAACTTCCAGTGAAGAAAAGTGGGGTAGTCCTTCATAAATCACGGCTGATGGCAGAAGTCAAAAGCAAAGCCTCGTTTCTCGGTGGTTCGGGGAAATGAACAGGGGTGCAAGACTTCACATCCGAATGCTCCCTCCTTGTTGTGGGGTACCTGCTGAGCCCTGCTGGGCCTCTCAACGCCCTGCCCCCCACTTCCATCTTTCCATCTCTAAGTTATATAAACTTTTCAAGGGAGGTGGACGAGAATTAAACATTGATAAAGTACCTTTTAAGAGCCAGATCATTCGTGTGCATTTTCTCATGCAATCCTCACAATAACCCTGTAAGTATTGTTATCCCCACGTTACAGATGGGGAGACTGAGACCCAGAGTGGCTAGGTGATTTGTGCAAGGTCTTGGGACTGAATGCTGTGGAACTGGGATTATAAAGCTTGCTGTCTCTCCACTGCACTGCCTACCACAAAAAACAGTGACAACTAAACACATCACAGACCCTTATTCCCCACCCCACTCATGAGAGGCTCGCGGCTGTCAACTCAGAAATAAGATCTTTGTGGGGATGGCCAGGACAGTGAAAGTGGGGACAGTCTGCTTCTCCCATTACAGGAGTGAGTTGCTTTGACTGGAATTTATAACTGGACCACATTCTGCTTATGTAGAGCCCTTGCTTACATTGTCTTTTTTTTTTTTTTTTAAGATTTTATTTATTTATTTAAGAAGAGTGAGCAAGAGAGTGAGAGAGAGAGTGAGATCGTGAGAGAGAGAGAGAGAAAGAGAGACTGTCATCAGAGTCTTGCCAAAATGTCAATCCTCTTCTCGCCCTAGAAAAAGGCTGGCATGTCTTGTCCTACCTCCATAGGTGTTACCCTAGTTTATTTAAAGGCTAAACAGAATATCTTTTGGAATTTGTGGAGCAAAATAGTGACACAAAAATCCATGATAGAAAATCTAGGTAAGCAAAACAAAGAAAATCAAAATTACACATAATACTCCCAACAAAGGAACACTGCGGTCAAATACTATCAGCGTGTGTATGTGCATATAGATGTGTATGTGCCTATTCATATTTATATATTTATATGTAGGAAGTAAGTGAGATCATATTGGTTCTAAACCTATCTTTTTCACCTGACAGTCAATTGTGAATATCACTCTGTGCTATTGCCTTATTCAGTTACCAGACTGTTTCTAAAGCCATTGTGCAATCGGGTACTTAGGCTGCTAGGAAGAGTCATAGAGAGGGTAGGAGCACCTGCAGGCCGTGGAATGTGATAGACTCGGATGCAAATCCCAGCCGTGCTTTGTCGATGTTTGATTGAGACTCCTTCTTCAACTATCTGAAGAACGACAGTGATACTGAGAGTTTCCCCACAGGATCGTTGTAGGGGAAGAAAGGAGATGATTTTCATATAATGGTAAGTATGCAATGAATGATAGCCACTATTGCTTCCGGTTTTACGATGTTCTAGACATCCCTGCAATGTACATACACCTTTATAGCGAAATCTATTCACATGCCTATGATGATTTCCTGATATAAAGGCATTTCTAGGTCAGAAAGTATCTATTTTTTTTCTGACAGATGACGTGTTGCATGAGCTGCTTGCGTAACATTTTAGTGGTTTCTCATTAAAGAGATACCATGAGAAAATATGAAAGGAAAATATTTTTGTATCATATATGCATGATGAACATTTTATTGGTTTTAAAGCTATGTCTCTTGGCATCTAGAGCTAACTTGGGAAAATGGTTTTATTGAGATGTAACTCATGTATCCTATAGTTCACTCATTTAAAGCATACAGTTCAATGGATTTTAGTTCTATTCAGAGCCATGCAACCATCACCATGATCCAATTTTAGAACATTGTCAGCGTTCCACAAAGAACCCATGAACCCATTAGCAGTCATTTCCCAGTCCCACCTCCATGCCCAGCCCCAGGCAACCACTAATCTACTTTCTGTCTCTGCAGATTTGCCTGTTCTGAACATTTCATATAAATGGAATCATGCGATATGTGGATCCTTCCACTGCATCCATGTAACTGTACTCTGTTCCGTTTTATTGCTGAGTCATATTCTATTGTCTAGATACACCATATTTAGCTTCTCTACTCATCAGCTGGTGGACATTTGGGTTCTTTCCACTTTCTGGTGATTGTAAATAATGCTGCTATTCAGTTATGTGTGTGCGTGCTTTCAACTCTCTCAGTTGTGGACGTAGGAGTAAGATTGCATGGTTCCGTGCTTACTCTATGTTTAACCTCCTGAGAGTCTGCCAAAACGTTTCCTCAAGCAGCTGCACCATTTCGTATTCCCACAAGCAATGTATAAATGCTCCGATCTCTCCACATGCTCACCGATTCTTGTCGTCTCTTTAAAAAATTATTAGTAGTGTAGCAACCCTAGTGGGTATAAAGTGGTATCTCGTGGTGATGTTGATTTTTGCTTCCCTAGCGTCTAATGATGTTGAGCATCTTTCCACGTGCTTATGGGCCATTTGCAGATCTTCTTTGGAGGAATACCTATTCAGATCCTTTGCCCATTTTTAAATGGGGTTATTTGTCTTTCTGGTCTTGAGTTAGAAGTGTTCTTCATATATTCCAGATACAAGTCCCTTATCAAATATGTGATTTGCAAACATTTTCCCCCACTCTGTCTCTTTCACTTTCCTGATGGTAGCTTTTGCAGCTCAATGTTTCTAACACCGAGGAAGTCCTGTGTATCTGGTTTTCTCTGCTGCTGGTGATTTTGGAGTCCTAGCTAAGAAACCATCACTTAACCTCTGCACTCTACATGGAAATATTTTTAAAACCTTTTTCTTTTTTTTCACAATGGGCTGCCAAAGTGCTCTCCAGGGAGGCTGTGCCTTGGTGTATTTTGTTTGCAAATTTAAATTACCCACCGGCTGTGTCTGCACATGGAGGAGAGTGAAGAAAGGTAGCAGCCTGTAGTGGGAGCCTGCTGTGTTCCCTGCCCTTTACAAACTGTTCTCAGGCTTACTAAACCTCTGACTGAGGAGCGAAGACTGTGCCTCTTTTATGAAAGAAAGCCAGAGGCTCAGAGAGGATAAATGACCTGCCCCCAGTCACCCACTGCTTGGGAGCTGGGTTCAGGTTGTTTGTCTCCCAAGCCACAGCTCTGCCCAGCCTCCATGTGCCAAAGGGAACAGCGATGGAGGCAAATTTCTGTACTCTTCCTTCCTTCTCCAGACACCTTGGCAAGCCCCGCTCTCCACGTGGCTCAGCCACATGACTGTCCCCTTTACTTATGGAGGCACAGTGCAGAGGCCTTGCCCGGGCATTTGTCGGGGGAGCTCTCCCATGAGGGGAACCTCCCAGGCACTTCAGCTTGGGGAGAGGAGAGGAGCCAGGCCTTGACTCTGCCCTTTAGAATGGAGCTTGCTCTCCTGTCATGGTTTTCCTCCAGGTTCCTACAGACTTGACAAAATGCCTTTTTCCATCTGTCACAAACATTACATCTAATTGTCTCCGTCACCTTCTGGCTGTCAGAAACCATTTAAATGCTTGCCACTGAAAAAGGACTGATTTCGCCGGCAAAGCGATCACCCATTAGAAGTCACACTGAGTGATGGTTGACACAAGGATGGGCCCCTTATTTCAAACGGATCTTACAAAATGTAGGGAGTCTTTTCCTCCATTCTCAGTCAGCGATTCATACACACACATCGGGTATAGGTTGCCTTTTAAAGATAATTTCATAATTAGAGCTTGCAAAAGTGCCCGGATGTTTCTTTCCAGTCGCTTAGGCCTGTAGCTTTGCTTTGGGGACCAGCTGGCCCAGAAAAAGGGCCAGTGCACCTGGAGAGTGGAGAAAGAACGCACTGGCCCTTGAGGATTACAGCCTGGGGTTGAACTGTGGCTTCGCCGCCTTCCTTTTCTTCGGCTTTGAACAAATTACGTCTTTATGCCTCCATCCCACAGCTCTAGAGCACCTGCCTCACAAACTTGTTGCAAGGGGTGCAAGAAATGTGTCGTGTGAGGAGCTCTGCATGCTGCCTGGCTTCTACAGCTTCTGTCAGTCTTGGTTCTGCTGGTACGACCAGCAGGACACTGGCACGCCAGCATGTCATCGGCTAATCCCACCTTGTCCCTCTCTTAAACCCTTGCAAACAACCCCTGGTGCAGAAAAGCGGTAAGAACGTGAATCTAGAAATCAGAAAGACGCGTTTGAATCTCTGCTCTGTTGCTTGGCAGGTTTGTTATTTTGGGGAAATCAACTAACGTCACCAAATCCATTTTGCCAAGGTGGGATTTTATCCACACCTCTGAGGTTTGTTGTGCAGATTGGTGAAGCTGACACATGCAAGGCATGCAAGAGCAGCCCTTGCCCAGCGCTCTGCCCTTGTACCTCATTTCAAAGTGGAAAGATGGAGGTGGAGTGAGGTCCACGAGCAGGTGCCCTCCCCCCCGCCCCCAGAGAAAGCCAGTCCAGAATGCAAGCCTTGTTGCCTCAATTTTACTCCACAGGAGAGACCAAGCCGCTTGTGTTCCCTGCAAATTTTGACTCCTGCAGTCAGCCATGGTGTATGAAGAACTACCCCAAGAGACAGGAGGGTCTGGAGTATTATTGAAGCTAGTGAAGACTTCTGGAAGTGAGAAAGCCATGTCCAATTACAATTTTCCTCCCAGTCATCTCTGGACTGCCCCCCTCTCTCCATTTCTCCCCACCTTCACGTTCTTCCTCCATCCTTCCTTCAGCAAATGCCAGCGGCCATCTCCCAGCCAGGAGAAAGGGCTCGCCACGCCTGCCCTGGAGAAGCATGGTGTGTGCACGCAGTCTGAGGTTCTGGTGGGTACGTGTGGCCTCGACAGTGCAGGAGAGGAACTGGCTGACTCTTGTGCCCAAGGGGGGTCAGGATGGCCCCCCAGAGGACAGCGCACAAGGACCGGGACCTGGGCTGCCTGGGGGGGTCAGAGCACAGTCCTGGTGCCTGAGCCTCACACACCAACCCTCCCCAGCTAGGCCTGGTGTGTTCACACGGGCTAAGCCTTAGTCACTGTGGTGGCTCCTTCCTTAGCTTGTATTAGCCCCAGCAGGGCGTGAGGTGTGAGCCCAGCCCCCACCCTGCACAGAGGACAGCTCTGACAGTCCCTGGCCCGTAATTCGAGGAGACTGTCTCCCCAAACTTTCCAAACAGACACTCCTAGGGGATGCTCACAAAGGTGCCAGTGACTCTCTATGAACTAAATCGGTATGCATCATTTTCAACACCATCATCTTTAAACGTGTCAGGTGGAAACAGATATAAATTATTATGGTCGTAGAAAAAATGGACAGAGCATGGGCATTGGGATTGGAGAAATCTTATTGGATCTTGAGCTGACAACTTGGCAAGTGGCTTTACTCTCTGGGTCTCAGTTTTCCCATCTATAAAATGGGTCTATTATGTCTCAAGGTGGGGTATCAAGAGCATGGGCTATGGGGCCCATCAGTCCAGGTTCAAGTCCAGTAATCTTTCCCACCCACTGTGTGTCCTTAGAAAAGTGATTTAAGTTTCCTGTGCCTCAGTGTCCTCGATGAAGGATGAGGATAAGAAGAGTATTCACCTCGTTCATTTGTTGAGGTGAATTCAGGAGACAACAGGGAAAGTGCGTGTATGCATTAGGTTTTTAATAAGTAGAAGCAATCATTAAAAGCATAATCGGTATTTCAAAGAGTTCTTCCCCAAATGAAATCAACTAAAGCACCAGGCAGAGCGCAGCTGTTACTATTTATATTACTGCTACTCAAACTAGAACAAGAAATAGTGAAATATGCTCCAGTCGAAAGAAAGCTTGCGGGGTTGAATTTTGTTCTGGCCAAGGATATTTTAAGCCACTGAGCCTGTCTGTCCCTCCCCGTCCCCCTCGGCTGCTGCCCGCCGCTGGTGTGATTAGTTCTGGCTCAGCGGGCGACAGAGTAGACACTGGCTGGCAATCTCACACACGTCCAGCCACTTCTGAATGCCTGACACCATTTCAAGATCACATCACAGCCGGTTCTGAGCTTGCTCTCCTTAGGGTACCAGCGGCAGGACCTCGTCATGAGTACAAAAGCGCATGTTCCAGAAGCTAGGGCATCACAGAATGAAAGCTCGGGAGGGGACGCCAGCGAAAGCCATCATCGTTCTGTCACAGATCTTAACCCCGTTTTGTGCTATTCAAGCACGTTTAGGGGTGCCTGGGCCACTGTCTTTGTGGTTATGCTTTAGGAGATGAAAACGCCAGAGCAGAGCGCTCAGGAGACCTGACTCGGTTCACGTCAGGAAGCTGATCACAGAGGCTTTATCACAATGTATCCAGTCAGTTGTCCCCCGGCTGTCCCCCGGCTGTCCCCGGGATGCAGGCTGCTCTGCTGTGGTCAGCTAGGCTATTATCAGGACAATTCCATGTCCATCTTGGAGTACCTTGATATGGTAGCTGCTGCAGAGGATCAGAAAGCGATGAAGGCCTTGAGGAAGTTTGTAATCTATAGGGTTTTTATGGTTTTTATTTTTGTCTTAAACCTGCTCCGTCCTTCCCTCCCAATCTCCCTCCCTTCTTCCCTTCCTTCCTTCCAGTAATATGTGACGCTCCCTAGGGCTGTGAGAAGTGCTAGTGCTAGGTGTCAGTCACTGACAAAAAGAGGGGCTCCCAGACCTCATGGAGCTTACAGCTTTTGGAAGTCAGACCAGCAGAGAGATGGGAAAACGGAGGTGTTAGTGAGAGACCCTTGAACAAATTCCCTTCCTGGAGCCTGATATCACCCAGCACCACTATGCACTGACTCTTTCTCATGGGAAGACTCATTCTGGTCTTTGTCCTTAAGTGGAGTTCACAAGAACCTCTGTGCCCTTCCCAGAAACTGGACTATATATTTGCCGTGGGGAAGATAACATGTAGCCTTTCAAAACTCCTCGTTGAGATCCCTCTTTGTTTAGCCATGATGCCTGTCTCCTTTGTTTCTCTTAGAGTCATGGTCACCCAAAGGAAGTGCCCAAGATAATCCATTGGAACACAAAAAGAAAATTCTAGAACGTACTATTTAACTAGTCTTATACTTTAAAAATATTTTTATATTTATAATGTATATCTTAGCAGAGCCATCTGCATATATAATTAATGACTAAATGTGCATATATGGGGGTGCTTCCTTATCAAAGCTCTTATTGTCTGGGTGCATAATTGAAAGTTCAGAGATGATTATACTAGACAACAGGAAGAGACCCTTTTCTCAGTGAGCTGAAGAAAGGAGAGTCCAGCTGGGACATCACCATAGGCCCACACTGTCTGCTCTGTTCATAGGAATAAAAATGATCGGCAAATGTTTTGCTTCTGGGACAGCTGCAAGCCATTCTGGCAAGGCTCAGTGACAGATGGATGGCCCTATATCTGCCATCCCTCTTGCCCACCAATGCCACGTGGCATGAGCCGGTCTCAGGCACCGGCCATTTGGATAATCGAAGAACTCCACCTCTGGGCAGAGGACAAGAGCAGAGGGAGACATGGCTTCGCCCCACCTTTTGCAGGGCATGAAGGGAACATGAGCCTTTTGACCAGACTCTGACTCAGTAAGATGAACATTTCATCAAAGCCCTGGCTGGCCCCAACATGAGACTCATCCCTAATTCTGGCAGATCCTAAAATGAGGGGAAAGCCATTCTAGGTCAGTGGAACAGCAGGAGTAAATTCAGAGGCAAAAGCCAGCAGAGCCTATCCAGGCAACAGGAGAAAGGGGAAGGTGACTAGGAAGGCAGGTTGGGGAGTGAGGACCAGGTAAGGATCTGTACAAGGCCAAAGATGATGGGGGGCCGTAGAAGTCTGCGGCAGAACAGCACTGGGACCGAACCAATTTGAGGAGGGGCAATTATTGGTCAGCCTGTCCCAGCTGCAAGAGGGGCAAGGAGATCACAGGAAGCAGGATGACAGATGAGTGGCAGATGCTGAAGTCACTTCCACCTCTAGACAAGATGCAACTGAAGTCATTCCATCATGAAAAACAAAATGAGAAGGCACAAAATGAACATCCCAGCTGGCCCTGCCAAATGTCTCGTTTTGATGGACAACTCTCATGTTCAAGGTTGAGCTGAACATCACCCCTCCATCAAGCCTTGGCTTTCCCTGCAAGCACCAGTCGTTTCGTCTGGTTTCCCTCATCTCTGGAGCCCCCACCATGGTGCCCTGTCATCGTGGTTCATTCCTGGCCCCTGTTTAACTCACAATGAGCTCCTGGGTGGCAGGGCACATGTCACTGTCACCCCTGTCCCCCTAGAGCTTAGCCTCATGGCTGGCCAGAAGTTAATAGTCATTTAATATAATCATCATTTGAATAAATGAGTGGCTCAGTTAGATCTAGGAAATAAAAGAGGTTGTATATTGTTGCACGAGAGGAAGTTTGTAAGGCAAGCAAAGTTACAAAGACTGAACTTGAAATCCACGCAGAGAACTTCCTGAGCTCTGAGAAACTCGGTGACCTCTTTGTCAACGCTCACGAAGCTGGGAAGAGCTAAGGTCTCCTCCCACCCCGTGGAAAGTGGGGTTAGTGGGTTAGGTTGAGCAATGACCAAAGACAACAACTCTAGTAAATCAACACGTTTGTGCAACTCATCACAGCGAAGTTCAGTGGGAAGAAAGCTTTCACTTTTCTCTCTCCTGAGAACACTGTCGTGTCAAGAGGCCTCTCAAAGAAACACATAGAATCAGATGACATGTGGGTCCCATGCCTGCTGGAGAATTCAGCCCATCCAGATGGACCACTTATCCGTCTTTGGAGATGGTTCCAGAAATAGAAACAACTGCCATCTCTAGAGAAACAAGAGGGTCTAATCTCTCCCAGGTGATGTCCATGATTAGCTTACTGTCTTCCCCAGAGATGAAAAAGTCAGTATTCACAATTTACATGCTTCTGTTCAGAAGGCAGATGCAGGACCTTCATCTATTCACTTAATTAGTGGATAATTATGGGTCATCTCTTTTGGGGTAGGCTCAGGGTGAGGGTCAATGGCCATGTGTTGCACCTGCACCTGCCTTCTCAAGCGCATGCTCCACTTTGAAGGGCAAGGGAGACATTCATGTATGTGCCTTGCACTGTGCTAGGTAGTCTGTACACATTGTCCTGCGGACCCTCGGTCCTTTGAAGGCGACGGGATTAATAATACCTGGGCGAGGTCACACATCTCCCAAATACCTTGAACTCCTTCTCTTACTCTTGACTTCCATATGCATGTGCCCTATTCCTGTGAGCAGTTAATACTCTAAGGAGTGTTCTGAGGAGGGAGCAATCATCTTTGGTTGGGGGAGGTCTGGAAATATGTAAGAACAAGGTGAGCTCTGGGTTGGGTCTTGCACGAGGGAGGGCATCCCACACAGGTAGGGGAAGGGCAGTGTCAAAGTTCATGGTGAAGATGCGGGAGGCTTGTCGGACATGCAGAGGGCCACATAAGGTTCTTGTAGTTCAAGGCCACATTAAGGCCTTGAACGGTGATGTTGCCATGGGAGGGGGGTAGAGAACAAATGTGACGAGCACTGAATGCCAGGAAAAGGGATGACGTTGGTCCTGTGGGAAACAGCAGTCTTCAGCAAGTGCTGGAGGAGGACACAGGGATGGAAAGCTGTGAGGGAAGCACTGGGACATGGGAAGTCCCTCTGGGAGGCAGCATAAGAGTGACAGTGAGCTCACCTCCAGAAGCTATTGAGCAGGACCTGGGTGGTGTTTCTCATCAGCTGGTTAATGTAGAGCAAGCAAGTTAAACCCTAGGAACCTCAGTCTCTTCAGGTGAGGTCTAGACATACAGACTGCTTAGGAAGAATAAATAGGGCCTGTAAACAAGAACCGAGTCTCTTTCCTGGCACTCCCAAAACATCAGTTCCCTTCTGGTCCCTGAACACTGCAAGCATTCCCTGCCCTGTGATTTCCCCAACAGCTCTTCCTCCTGATCTTCACATTGGCGTCATTCTGGGTTCATTTCAAAACTCTCTTCCCAGGCGAGAGTTCCCTTTCCTGTCCCCATTCCATCAGGTGTTGTCTGTGCTACTAACTGTTCACGTCGCTAACTCAGCCCTAGCACAGCACCTAACACACAGAAGGTGCTCAACAGATATTTGTTGAATGAATGGTTGAATGAACAAATGAGTCACTTACCCAGCTCTGGGAGGGGCATAAACTTGGCCCACAGATAACTTCTAGTTTACATGGGATCTTGAAGGTCATATGGTTTAACCCTTTTAAATACAGAGAATCCTCTTGACAGTCTGATGGTACCGAGCGTATGCTCATGCAACTTCCCTACTAAATGGGCCAACCTACACTTGACCGTCTACACTGAGAGGGAGCTGATTAGTTCCCGAGGTGGCCTTTCTCATCTTCGAACCTTTCATTTATGGGGAAAGAAGAAAAAATACGTTTGAGTAGAACCGGGAGTCTGCTAATCCTGGACCAAGCTGTAAACCTTGGGGCTTACATATCCCACTCTGCCATATGATGCTGGGTCACCTTAACTTTCTAGGACCTAGGGCCCCTCTGCAACCCAAAGCTGGAGAAATGGGCTTCTTAGTGCTTGGGCTGAGAGGCCTGCTAGTCCCCCAACTGGGGAATGTAACACCTGGCTCCTGACAATGTTAAGAACATGGTGGAACATTCCATTTCAATTAGGTGATGACTGCATCCTCATACTTAATAGAGCAATCATCAGCCTGTGAGGGCATCTTGCTAATCTGCTTTGGGCCATTATCCTGGGACCTAATAGCTAATTAACTGGCAAACCCTTCCAGAAGTTAGGTGCTTTCTACAAAGATGGGCTTGAGCGTCCTTCTGAGCCCTCAAGTGTGGCCTCCTGACACACTGTCACCAGGCCGGAGCTGACCCTATACTTACACTTGAGGCCCTTGGTGGGGGCATCACCTGCCACGTGTTTTTATGTCTTTGTCTCTTGTGCTGACTCAGAACATCAGTGACCATGAACGCCAACAATCTAATCGGGTCCCGCCACGCCTTACCGCCAGGTGCCCATGTAACCAGGAGTCCACGCCTCTCCGGGCTCCCTCCCTAACGGCATCTTTCTTATATTCCCTTGGGGTTTTGACAGTGTGTCTCTTTCCTCCACTAGATCAGAAATTCCTTGAGGGCAGGGAGGGATGGAGCCCCACTCATGCCGCATCTGATTATTCCCTCCCTGTTCATGTTCCCAGGACAGGTTGGACACGTAAGAATTCTGCAATTGCCATAAGTTTGCTAAACTGAGCGGCATCTGCAATTCATGAGAGAACATCGCTCAGGTTGCCTTATTCAACGCTCCCATACCTCTGTGGGACAGCTGTAACTCAGTGGTTCTCAGTCAGGGGCACTTTTGCTCCCTAGGGCACATCTGATGACGCCTGCCTAGGACATTTTGGTGGTCACGACTTGGCAGAGGTCAGTGCTACGGGCATCAGGTAAGTAGGGGCTGGATGCTACTGAATATCCTATAGGGCACAACACAGCTCCCCCTCACTCCCCCCCCCAGCCCCCGCCCTCCCCCACTAACACACACAGCAGAGAACGGTCTGGCCAGAATATCCACAGGGCCGAGGTTGAGAATCCGCTGCGAAACTGGAAAAAGAGGTCCAAAGTCAGGGTCACTTATAAAGACTTGCACATAGGCGCTTGCTTGCCCTGGCTTCACCCCTGCTCTTGCTGATAGTGGCCTAGGCCTCCCACCTCCGCACTTCACTGCTTAAGCCACAGCTCAGCTCCCGTGCGGCAGAGTTGGTGGTTTCGGGAACATTTTCTCAATCTCCCTCTGTTTCCTGGCAGTTACCCCCCAGAGTGAGAAGGAGATAAAGAAACACCAGAGCCAGGGGAAGCTGATGGCACCTTCCCCGCCTACCCCCCCCCCCCGCCCCCCCAGTTCATTTACCCACTCAAAACAGGCAGAGTAGGTACTGCAATCCCGGCCACCAGGGAGCTTCTCCTTCTGCAGCAGCTTCTCCTGTTCGTGGACTGTGTTCTCTAATGCAGACCCCTCTGTGGTCCCCTGTCTGTCTGTTGCCTGCCTCTGCCATCAGACTTGGAGCTTTCCGGACCCCTAAAGTCTGCGCCAAGCCGCAAGTTCTTCCTGCTTCTCTGGCCCTGGCTCGTCCCAGGCTGGGTCTCAGCTAATGGCACCTCCACAGCCAGGCCACCCGCCCTGCCACCAGCCACTTGGGGGAAGCAGCCCCCCTCCCAAACCTCTTTTACTCCTCTGTGTGAATATGGGGGGGAAACTCCACTCTGGTGTGTTTCTGCCCCTCCGTTCTTCCCCATCTGAATCTTTCTCAGCATTTCCTTCGTGCCTTCCTGGGCTGTTCTGCAGACAGTGGGTATTTTCACAAGTTGCCTAAGGAAGCAACTATCTAGGACCGAGTTCCTTCCAAGTTTAGAAGCGGCCCTGATGTTTTCGATAGATTTGACAAGTGCACTGAGTGAAGTTTCTAAATGACTGTCCCCCGGTGACGGTGTTGATCCTGCCGGGCTGGGGCAGCGCGTCACCAGCCCTGGGCACTGGTCCTGGGTCTGCGTTGGGACCGGCTGTGGGATTCGGGGATAGTCACTGGACCCTCTGTTCTGTCGTCTCTGTGAAGTAGGGGGCCAGCCGGGGCTCTCGGAGGGACATCCCAGCCCCGGCAGGTAATTCACCAGCAGCCCCGCCACCAACAAGCCCTTAGCCCCCATGTGCCTGAGCTTTCCCACACACTATGGAAAGACACATATATTATGAATGGGGACACACATACTATGAATGGGGAACTATATATTATTATTTTTTTAATGTTAAACCCCTCAGAAAGTTGAAATAGTACAAGGCACATATGCCCTTCACCTGGATTCAGCAAATGTTAGCATTTTGCCACGTTTGCTTTCTGCCTCTCTCGTTGTCTTTTTTTTTTTTTTTAAGATTTTATTTATTTATTTGATAGAGAGAGAGAGTACAAGCAGGGGGAGCAGTAGGGAGAGGGAGAATCAGTCTCCCACTGAGCAAGGAGCCCGATGTGGGACTCAATCCCAGGACCCCAGGATCATGACCTGAGCAGAAGGCAGATGCTTAACCGACTGAGCTACCCAGGCGCCCTCGTTGTCTTTTTCTTGATTTATATTTATTTACATTTGTATTTTATAGTTCTTTTTCTTTTAGCGAACCATTTGAAAGTTGCAGACATCGTGACATTTGACCTCCAAATACATCAGCATGTATCTCCTTGAGAACCAGCACATTTTCCCACATAACTGCGGTGTCATTATCATGCCCCAAAAGTTAACACTGACACAATATTATCTACAATGTGGTATCTATGTGAATACCCCGCCTATCTCCATCCCAAGAATGTTCTTTCTAAGTCTTTTCCCTCAGTTCAGGAGCCAGCCAAGCATCACACACTGCGCCCAGTCGCCATGTTTCCTTAGTCAATTTTACTCTAGAACCTGCAGGGAAGCTGACTACATTTCATATCCTTCCTAGTTTCTTCTGGCTGTAGCACAGCAGAGGGGTTGCCTGTCTTGCCCCAGAAGGCTGGTGGGCAGCTTCTTTCTGTAGCGGGTTGGATGCCCTACTATTTCCCACCTCTGCTAATTAAACACTGTCTGTGGCAGAGCCCAGGCAGAAGCTCTGCCCCAGAGCCCCTTCGCAGGGACATAAAAAAGCAGTCATAACCAGGAAACTGAGAAAAGACAAGCTGCCGGCCTGAGCCCCAGCCTCCTTGGACCCAATGAACTCTGAGGATGTGTGAGAACAGCCTCTCAGCCTCCCCTGCCTTTAAATTAGAGAAAAAGGTCCCAGCCTCTGAAAGCCTGAGCATGGCCCAGGCATTTAGAATCAAGCTGCACATATTCCCAAGTGCTTTGTAAAAAAAAAAAAAAAAAAAAAAAAAAAAATTAATAATGCCACGGTCTTCCCTATCCTTACAGAGAGAAGCCTGCTCAGAGTGGTTACTAAAAACAGGAACCTGCCCTTCTGCAAGTCCCGCGCGCCTTCCTCCTTTCTAGCAGAGGAAGTGTGTGGCCGGTTTAGCAACTGCTGTTCTTCTTGATAGCCTGGGTCTCTCTACACCCGCGGAGGCCTGGCAACCTGCTCACTGTGCCGAAGCTGCAGCAGCTGATAGAGAGACGGTGACGGCGCTCCTGGCAGGCCCTTGGCAGCTACTCCCAGGGGAGACCATGCCCAGCTTTTGAAGGTATCAGAGGGGACATGGCAGGGGCTGGGCGGGGAGAAACCTCAGACTCTTAGACCCACAACTGGCAGAGCATTGACTTTCTGGGGATAGGAAAGCACTCTGCGAGAGATGAGGCAGGGCAACATCTCGAGTGAGGCCGACACCTAACCCAGCGCCCAGCACATAGTAGCTGTTCAGTGAATATTCGATGCAGAATTACATATGGCAAGACGGGCTGGGGATCTTGGACCAGGGACGCTCCTGCCAGAGGAGATTTTCTAGCTAAGGAGCGATAGCCTGGCATATAGCAGGCTTCGTACTAAGGGCAACTCCTGCTTGCTCTCAGTCTTCCTAGCTGTATGTCCTTGGGCAAGATGTTTAAACCTCTCCAGGCCTTCATTTTCTCCCCTGTGAAGTGGGAATAAAGGTGCCCAGTTCAGTACTGGGCAGATGAAATGAGCTAACATATGCAAAGTAGCCAGGCCAGTTTCAAACACATAGTAGTTGTTCAATAAATGCTATCCACAGGGAGTCATGACATCTAAAAGGAGCAAGGGGCCCAGGCAGGCTGACCAATCACAATAGTGCTTCCAGGAGTTCGGGTGTTTGGATCTTTGGGAAGAAGCCAATGATAACCCATAGTAATAAGCAACAACAAGCAGAGGAGGAGGTATGTGTATGGTGGCAGGGGTAGGATTAAAGGAAAGGCAAATAGGTGAGGTATACAAATTCGGAAGACCTAGAAGGTTAGAATTAGAAGAGATTTTGGAGAGCTAGAATTCCCTAAGGAATGTGGCATACTTCACATTCTTTTAGGTGCCAACACATCCAGAGAGCCTAATGTGAGGAAAACGACCTGGGCTTTGGCCTCAGAGTGCCCTAAATTGGGGCCATGCACGTATGTGCAAAGGGATGGTGTCTGCCATGCTGAGTGGCCGGGGAGGGGCACTGAGTGAAGAGTTATTCTCCTGCAGTCCTCAGAACAATACCACAAGGTTATGATTATTACGTGCTTTTGGCAAAGGAGAAAATGAGGCTCAGAGAGGTTGAGTAATTTGCGTAAAGTCATACAGATGGTGAGAGGCGCTAAGGGCTCCGAGGGCTGAGGTGAGGGAGGGGAGAGTCTCAGCTACAACAAGTGCATGAAGGACAAAAGTGTGTACTAAAGCAGTGCTCTTCATTTTCAGAGAAATATATCCCATAGTCTGCAAATTGTCATTCTGTGGTTTGCTATGAGCCGCTGAGCCGCAAACCTATAAATCTGGGGAGGTAAGCCTTAATCAAAGTTCTGGCAAAACCCTTTGCAAACGATTTTCTCCAGTTAGAAGAATGCCATTCAAGAGTGTTTATGTGTCCTGAAAAGTATAAGAAAAATATTAAAAACCTATGACATAGACTGAAATCTATCTAGACTTCTGTGTCTTAAACAGATCTTAGAGTCAGGGCAGCAAGACGGCTTCATGGAAAATCACTGATGTCATTAGCTATACCTGGTCAACATTCTGGGTCAGCCACCAAGGAGCTATGTGACTCTGAACATGCCCCTTTGGCTCTCTGAGTCGTATTTTCCTCCTCATAAAAAAAGACCTTGTATGTTTGTAAGAAGTTTAAATTAACTACCATATATAGGAGATGCTGAATTCTCAGCAGCAGCTAGCTGGTAGCATTCCTAACCCAGACAAGGAGAGGACGTCAGGTTCCCGGGGCATCTCTAGGTAACAGGTGGGTAACGGGCAGCGTTATACACAGCGAATCAAATCATACAGCTGTGCAGCAGGACATTCCCTGATTTTTCTGAATGCTTATTTCTGCTCGTTTCTCCATGTGATATAACCGTAACAGACACGGGTAGGTTTGGATTGCAGCAAATGGAACTCATTTTCCTAAAATGGGAAAAAAAAATTCCCCCCACCCTTGAGTTTTGGGAGCTGGCAATGTCTTTCCAAGGGGAGGGTGTCTTTTTAAAGACTTAGTAAGGCTCCATTGTGGCAAACCCTAATCGGCTTCGTGCACTCATAGATGGTGCTGGGTTTTTTTCAGTTTTCATTTGACATTCAGCAAGAATTTATGTCCCCCAGCTCTGGCAGAGGCTAGAGCTTACAATTCTCATTAAGCCTTTCCAGCACGTCAGGCCAGACCATTTGGTTCTTGTCAGCATGCTGAGTGAGGGCCCTGTGAGTACATCTATCCATTCCTCCATCCTTCCCTTTCCTTAATAAATATGCATTGAGGCCATACCATGTGACCGACTTCCTCCCTCTCAGCTCCCCAGGCGTTCTGAAGGAAATAAGTACCCTGGGTCCAAACCACTTCCTCCCATCTGAGAACCACCAAGGGAGGGGGCTTATTTCATTATGGTAACTGAGCTACAGACAGAAACCCTGGGGCCTCGAAGTTTCAGCGGCTCACTTCTGTTGTCAAACAGCTTTGCAAAGTCATACTTTCCTCCATGGCACCGTCCAGGCAGCAGGGACCATGGCTGGAGGCCTTGGGGTGTGGCAGGCGGGGCAGGTGCAAGAGCATCAGAAGAAAGGGGGAAAAGCACAGCCCGGCCACCTCCCTGGGCTGTGCCAGGCACTTTACAGACAACACCTTCAGGAACTCAACCAAATGAAGCAAACGCTTAACTATGTGCCAGGCACCTGCTAGGTAACTTTTTTTTTTTTTCATTGAGCAATATACTAGACAGGCACCGAGTTCTCAGGAAGTTTACAGCTGGGGTGGGGGTGGGTAAGACACACATAAAGAAACCAATCAGTTATGGTGTGTGTCGTGAAGGAAAGAGACAGGGCCCAGGACAGAGAGCAGGGGGACCCGTTTGCTAGTGAAGCTCATTCAGGGTAATTCTCACATTACCCTGGGCAGTAGCCATGCCCTTTCCCAATCTGCAGACTTGCCAGCTACCCCCCTCCGCCCCCAGCCAAGGCCTCCAAGTCACAGGGACAATCGCTTATTTCTTACACCCTCTAAATGTAAACTCCCAGCCGGGAGTGTCAGACTCACTTCTTGATCTAGGCTCTATCAATACACCTCTGGGTCCATCTGCGGAATACCTATGACATACATGACCCTCTAGCACGCCATAATCTTCCATCAAAAAGGATGGGTTCCACTTTATACAAGCCTCCATCCATTCCCTGATGCCTAGGACTACAAGTTAAGAGCCTCTCTCTGGATCCAGATGCCTGGATTCAAGTCCTGCCTCCACCTCTTACCAACTGGGGGACCTCCAACAGCTTCTAGAAATGCCCTGGCTTTGGTTTCCCCAGTTATACAAAAGGCATAACGACAGTGATCTGTCTTATGTAGAGCCGTTGTGGGGGTCAAAAGGAGAGCACATCTAAAACATTTCTTCAACACATATTAAGCTCCTGTTTTTCTCCTGTTGCTGTATACTCAGCCTCATAGGGAGCTGGCATGGATCTGTGATGAATACAGGAGCCTTCCATCTGGTCTACCTGCTATTTATAGGGGAGCAAACTGAGACCCAAAGAAGGAAAGTGGCTTGCCCCAAGTCTCTGAGAGGTTAGTGGGCCACTGTGGGTTCTAAAGATATAATGTATGAGAAGTAAAAATTAAGAAAAATTAGGGGGAGAAATGGGTTAACTCTCCTTCTTCCCAGGGCTGGAGTCACTCATTCAAATGATTTTATGACCCAAAGCTGACAGCTTACCCTCTGTGCCTCCAGGCTCAGAGCAAGAGGGGCAGGGTGTGAGGCAAGAGCCAGGCAGCTGGCTCTTTGGCCGGCAACTATCCATGAGCAGCAGTGGCTTCATAATGGTCAGAAGCAAGGGGCCTGAGAACCGGGGCAGGGAATATGCAGATGCCCAGGCCCATGTGCCTTCTCGGGCTTCCCCAGGAATGCTAGCTTTCAGAGCATTTGTTAAAAGATTCAAAATGCTATTATACTGGGATGAGGGTAGTGGAAGGAATCAGGGTCGGTAGTAAAAAGAACCAGCGTTTGAAAGCTGGCCCCACCAGCGAATGAACTGTGTGACCCTGAGCAAGTTACTCAACCTCTCTGAGACTCCGTTTCCTCATCTACAAAATGGCAGGCTCTTTGGGGGATCAGATGAGCCAGTGTAGTTCAAATACTTAATTTAGACCTTCCACATGGTGGATGCTCATGGAGATTAGGGTCTCCTCTCCTTTGAAAACAATGGGGATGTCTTCAGGCATCTGTTCCAAATAAGGATAATCGTCAGAAGAAAGTCTCTTCCTGCACTGGTGCATGGAACCATGCATACCGGCTTGTGAGGGCCCACTGTACACATCCCTTCCTAACTCCACATTCGGTGATGTCACATTGCAAGCTTGAAATCAGCCACGGTGGGAATATTTATGCCACAGAAGGGAGCAAACACCACAACACTACCCCATCACTGTTAGAGTTTACCAGGACGCCACCAATCTACTCTCTCTCCCGGGCACATTGTTTTTCCATTTACCACCTATCCCATTTTGTTTCCCTCGTGGAATAGCTTCTGTGTTCCAGCCATGAGTAAAAGCAGATCTGACCACTGTCTTTACTTACAGCCATTCTTTGAACAATCACACAAATAACTGTTACAATTATAATTCACTTAAAAGGCAATGCAGAGTTCCTGAGGAGGTGAAGAAAAAAAAGAAAAGAGTAGCTCAGTGTTTCACCCCTGGCAGCACATGCAAACATCCTGGGGTCTTTGTAGAAAGACCAGAGCCCAAGCCCCTAGAGGAACTGTCTGAGCACCCTGGTATAGGACCCCCATGTCTGTGTTGTGATGAGTGATCCACAGTGAGGGGCGAGGACTCTAGAGCAGGTGGCTCAGCATATGCAAATGATGTTATTAGCAAGCTATCGATTTCCATCTCGCTCCATAAGGTTATGAGCCACATGGTTGATTCACGTCAGTGAATAAAAAGCAAAACTAAGTCTTGCTATGAAATGTGATATAGGAAACAAGTCACTAACTTTACGCCCCTGGGCCCACACGTCCAGGCGAACTTTCACGTCTGCACACAAATCTGCCTCGACCTCCTCCTTCTAATAAAGCCTGGGTTTCGCAAGTATCCAGATTTGGAAGGAAAAACAAAAGCCTATTCATATATATTGCTTTCCTATTCTGTGTAGTTGTGAATCTGTGTCTTCTGATATCAAAATAATTGTCGTTACCACTGTTTTTTTCGCTGCCAATGTTTGTGATGTCAGTTCATGGGTTATATATATTTACACCAGCCTCTGTGTATACAAAGCTGGTCTAGAAGAGAAACAAATGGCGGGGGGGGGGGGGGGGGGGCTTTCCTCTTTTTACTCAATGAAATATTAAAGCCAAATCAAGATTGACTTTCGGCCTATCTCGCCATGCGGGACACCACGTCATACAGACGGCCACCAGGTCTGGGCCCAGAGGCCCTTGCTTACATGTGGCACATTCACTATCAGCACAGAGGGGGGCCACACAGACTGCACGGTGTGCCTGTCCTGTAATACCTCCTCTCCCTAATCCTTACTTGTGAAACCCCAGCAAGGCAGATGTGGATATGCCCACGTTTTAAACGAAAACAAACAAAGAATGGAAAGAGGCTTAGTGAGGTAAAAAGGGGTGAGATTGAAATTTGCTTCAGCACCAACTGGCCCCAAATCTGGTTTCTTCCCATGACATCCTAAAATGAACATAAAATGTTTTGTAGGCTGCATCTATCCTAGTCTTAGGGTAAAGCTGAGTCTCCCTGTTAGCCTGAGAGTATATGAGATTCCTTTCCCAGCACACAGGGGCAGAAGGTGCCAGAACACAGGCTCGTGGACACGGGGCTCAGGCAGAATGGTTGACAGAGTGCTGGACAGGGAGTCATGGCCCTTGCCCAAGCTTCCTGAGTGACCTTGAGCAGGCTGCTTACCCTCTCTGAGCCTTTTCTTTGTAATATGAAGGCATTGAACTGCTATTTTTTAAATTGGTGCTTTATGATATCCTGGGATTGGGCTCTCCCATCAGGAAGAGTAAAGGGGCAAGAGTGCTGAACCCCAAGTCCCCAACCAGCAGCTTGCTTTTATCGATTTTACATACTAAGCTTCTGGGGAAACTCTTAAAACAGGTTTCAACCAGCAGGTTTGGAATATCCTGGATGAGAGGATACAAAGGTCTCCTCCAAATGGCAATTTAAAGCCTCCGATTTTGAGTCAGGCAGGACGAGGGAGTGGGAGCATGCGTGCATTTTCGGAGCTGGCTGCAGGCCCTGGCCAGAGCCCTAGGAGCCATGCAGGAAAGGAGAACAAGGTGGGGTTGGGTGGCTGGGGGGTGGGCGGGCTGAGGCTGCACCTGCCCAGAGAGGAGAGCAGGGAACAATGTGGGTCACAGGGCAGGTGTGCCTGTTGCACGAGGTCAGGATGTGGTGGGGTGCCCCCCGGAAATCCTGCGAGATCCTTGGCAGGGCAACCAGCCCACGCTGAGCTGCTGTTCCAGCTCTTCTTGTTCCTGCGCATAGCATCAGACCACGGGCAGTACCGAGCAAGTCCCAAGTCAACTGGGCAGGTACCTGGCATCAGTCACAGTCGACGGGTAATTGAGGCAAAAGGGCCATGAGCCATCGTCCGTCCCAACCCTTTTCCCATCACATTTGAGAATGCTGAGATCCCAAGAAGGCAAAGAGACTTGCTCAAGCTTGCAGAGTAGTTAGCTGGGCCACCCAATAGCACCAAGAGATCCAGCTTGGGGAAGTTTTTAGCTATTTGATTTTACCAAACCTACCCCTGCTTCGGATATGATCTGTAATTCAATCCTTAAAACAACTCCGCAGGACATGTATTCGTATCCCAAATGTGTGGATTTAAAAATCAAGGCTCAGAGAAGTGCAGTAACTTGCCAAAGGACACACAGCCAGGAGGTTGGGAGCTGGAATCTGAACTCAGGCTTGCCTGACTTAAAAACCCTTTCAAGGCTTCCTTATTCTGTACAAGTTCTGCTTTGGGTTGTGAAAGCAATTCATGCATGTGGGAGAACCATCTGGAGATTTTAGAAGGGTGTAAGCAAGAAATTGGTCCATTTACCTTATAAGATCACTACCCAGAGAGAGCCCTTCGAAACATCTTGGAAATAATTTCCTTTCCTATTTTTCTATACATATTTGCATATGCATGTTAATTTTTTACAAATTGGGATAGTATAAGCTAGTTTTTCTTGTTTCTTTCTTCCCTCCGCCCCCCATAGCAGTATCAATTCTTTCACGTTGTGAAAGGGTGGAACACACTACACAGGATTCACTCCAGCTCTTTTGACCCCAGCAAGCCACCTAAGAGCTGAGGCCTGAGCACACCTTCCCTGCCTCTCTCTCTCCAGTCCCTTCTGCTCCCTTCCAGCCAGATCCCCAGACATGGGTTCCAAACATTGCCACCTGACCTCCCAGAGGCCCTTCCAGACCTCCCTGTCCTTTGTATTAAGGTCTCCCCCCAAAAGTTTATGGTTCCAGAAATTTACTTCGAGAACTTTAAAAAATCATTTCTCTGTGAACCAGAGGGGCAGGAAAGCAAGGCAGCATCTCATGGAGGTGGCAAGCACAGCTACTTTGGAGCCCAGGCTCTCCTCTTACCAGTCATATAACCTTGGACAAGTTACAGAATTTATCCCACCTCCGAAAGGGAGCTGTTATGAACGACAAGGGTAGGACAGCTAGAAAATGCCTCACCCCCACGCCAGGCGCAGAGTAGAGCTGCTCAGCCACGGTGGCGGGGAGGGGGGCCTCCGGGGACTACTGCCACTGTTGGGGTCCGGGTAGGGTGGATGGGGAGGTTCCCCACTGGGGGCGTCATGCTTCCACGCCTTAGAAGCCGGTCACATGAGTGGACTTACAGTCACTCTTTGTGGGGGAACTTTCTAAGGCCAAAGGGAAAGCTGCATCCCTAAAAAGATTTTTATATTAATTAAACCTTGTCATCAAGGTTTTCCAACTGTTCCTGGTTTTATTACAAAGTCCAGACCTGTCTTTCCTCGGCTGAGGTTCCTCAACTCTCCACCTTCAGCACGCCATGTAGGGGTTCAGGCTACTTGCCCTTCCAACAGCAAGGCCCGGACATTAGAAGCCCAAAGGGGATAAAGTACACAGAACGGTCCCGGGATACCATCTGGGAATGGAAGGTTCTCAGAAGCCTGCCCCCTCTATTTATAAGATAATGCAGAACACGCAATGAAAGGATCCCTGATCTGGTCACAGAGAAAGCTGGCCAGAGACAGGTTGCTGGCAGGCGCCTCCCACACCCCAAGTGGTAACTCCCTGCGTCCGTGGGACCTCTGCGTGCCTTGCATCCCCACTGCCCAGAGGTCCTGGGTGATCTTCCCTCCTCCCTGGAGACAGGCAGTGGCACGGTTCCCTGGGAAAGGTGGACAAAGGACATCGGTGCTGAAGTCAGGAGAGGTAGGTGTGCATCCTGCGGCCCTGTCCCACACCTTTCCAGCTCTCCGAGTGTGGACAGGTTAGCTCAGCAGCTGACCTCCACACCAAGAAGGTGGAGGAGGAAGCTGGCCTCCCAGGGAGGCTGGGAGGGTTAAAGGCAATTGCCCACCAGAAGGTGGGGCACACAGGAACAGCCTTCCCTTGACCCTGAAGAATATGAAGTCAGGGTTTGGATTCTGTAATGGGACTTGATAAGAGAAGTGATGATGGTTCTTCTATTAATTGTCTTCAGAAACTCATCGAGCCTTGATTCCTAGAATTAAAAGGGGCAAAGTGGCTTTGTCTTTGGAGACCATCTTTTTCACTCTCATTTTTCAGAAGGCCCAAGTTCACACCAAGAAAACAGACTAGGGGGAGGCTAAGAGGCAAACACGAGCTCTGATCCTGGACATCACAAAGGAAAGGGAGGAAGAAACCAAATGTTCAGAGCTAATGTTAATTAACTCATTTCTCTTTTGCCCTTTCTTTATTGTTCCTAGAAGCAATTATGTGTCTCCTACCCTCTCTCCCACCTCCAACCCCTGCATAAAACTGTCACAGATTAAATCAGATTGCTCAGCCATTTCATTAGGGAGACTCTGGCTCTCGGTCTCTGGGGGCATTTTTACTCGCTCAAATGAAAGCCTCTCGCAGAGAAGTTAACTCCTTCCTGGAGAACACAGGAAGCCAGCAAGCAGACCACTCAGGGCTGTTGAGACCTTTCTCCGAACAGCACGGGGTATGGTGGCCTGGTGTGTGCATGCTGACCCGAGACCGAAGAGACCAGAGTGCGAGAAACAGGGCAGAGGGAGTGTGTCAGACCTCTGGGGACCTACCCGACCTTTTGCATGTCACCACCCTGGGTATGTTTCTTTTCTTGGAAGGACCTCAGTTTCCCCGACTGAGAAATGCAACCCTCAAGCCTTTCTTTTTCCCGTCCCCGATTCCACAAATCCCCCCAAATCCCACACGTGTGCTTGAGAAGAATTACAAAGTTGTCGGGAGGGAGTGAAGTCGGAATTCACTTTGATAGATAACAAAGTCTTTTCTTCCCCGTGACTTTACTGGAGCTGTGGTTGAAGGAAGGAGAGGGTGGGACGTGAAGGCTGCAGGCTGTTGCCCAGAAGGGGCTCCGAGTGAGGAGATGGAGAGGAGGGCGGGGCCGGGGGATGTCTGCGGGCTGGGAGCTGACACCCAGCGTGGGGCCGGGGTCAAGGCACAGTCCCTGGTGGGTTTTTTTTTTGTTTTTTGTTTTTTTTTTAAGATTTTATTTATTTGACAGAGAGAGAGAGAGCGAGAGCAGGAACACAAGCAGGGGGAGTGGGAGAGGGAGAAGCAGGCTTCCCGCAGAGCAGGGAGCCCGATGCGGGGCTCGATCCCAGGACCCCGGGATCATGACCTGAGCCGAAGGCAGACGCGAAACGACTGAGCCACCCAGGAGCCCCAGTCCCTGGTGTTTAACTGATGCTAGGTGCAAGTGTTAGGCCGCAGGGAAGAGAACGGCATTGCTGGGGTGCACTGTGGTGTGGGGACACGTGGGAGAGGAAGAGGGACGAGGCCAGCATGAGTGTTTCAGAGTTATTCCCAGACAGAAGGCCTGCAAGACCTCTCCCCAGCCTGTCCTGAGAGCTTTCTCCAGGCCTTAGTAATGACAGTCAGGGAAGCTGACGGTCTGGGGTGACTGGTGGGCTCCAGGAAAGCACAGGGAGCAGGACAGAGTGGCAGAGGCCTCTGCGGGACATCTCTGCATAGCACACAGGGGCACAGCTCCGTGGGGGAGAGCCAGCTCCTCAGAGTCAGAGGCGACTTTCTTTGCTCCTTCCCCGGACATGCGTGAGGTGGGGCCTCAGAGGTGGCCCGAGTTCCCCGTCGGGTGGGTGGGACCACAGGGGCCGGCCTTTCTCCAGGTGCTGGCTCAGGGCCCAGGACCCAGCTGCAAGGAGTGAGGCTCCCAGCCACTCCACTGGCGTGGTCTTTTGAGCCCTTTTTAGGAGCACGTTTTCTTGAGTGCCTACACCAGCTGAGGAGCTGGGGACAAGGACAACTTGTCTCTGCCTCCTAGAGCAAGGGTGATGCTGTTAAAACCTGCCGGGCTTGCAGGAAGGGTCCTGCCAAGGTCAAAGGTGTCCCTTTGGCTGTATGGGGTCAGGGGAGGGGTGGTAAGAAGGGGAAAGGAGGGACTTATCCCCAGAGGGGCCACACCCTAGAACTATCTCTGTTGTTTTCAGTCAACAGGATCAGAAGACGGGGTTCTTAACTTTGAATGTGTGATCCATTCCGACCACACTTTCTTGGTGCATTTTAGACTTAGAGTTCTTGCAAGTTTGTAATTATCTTAGGAAGAGCACAATTATAAATGAACTATTTGAGTTACGACTGATGAACTATTCATGTAAATATTTAAAATATGTTAACTTTCAAGCAAAACTAATTTTGGTTTTTCTTGTTTCCTAGTACACTAAATATCCTACCTGCCCACCTCCTCCTCAGTAAATTAGGAAGTGATACAGACTTCCCTCAATCTCTGGAAGGCCTTGCCGAGAGCACAGATCTTTCCAGAATCTGAATATGCGGTGCATAGAGGAAGGATTTAAGACCAGGGTGGGGGTTGGGTTAACAGACTTCTGGACTCTTTCAAGCTACTCAGTTCTCTACCCAAAACTGCAGACAAAGAAAGGGGTGGAGTATAAGTTTGCAGATGGGCAGCCCCAGCTGGGGGACCCTGCCCTTCCATTCTCCCCCTTACCCCCAAGAGACAAGAAGGGCTCTGACTGTGGGTGGGGCCTTCTTTGTGTTTCAAGGATCCCAAGAAGACACATTTTCTGTGATCGCCCTAAGCTCCCTTCTAAAACGCTCGTACAGGGACCCAGAGGTTGAACGTTTATCATCATGGACAATCTGAAAATACACTATAAATTGCAATCATCAACATGAATTTTAGGCTAGGCCACGCTCTCAGTGCTTCTTGTGCTTTATCTGTTAATTTTGCAGCCATGACTGAACGTTGTTTCATGATCATTCCCTGCAACAGGCAGGCAGAGGTCCATAACTTGCCCAGAGGTCACCACGCTCGGACGCGCAGAGCCAGAATGTGAACCAGCATGGAACGAACTGGAGGCTCAGCCTCAGCAGTTCAAATCCGTGCTGTGTGACCTTACCCTCCTGGGGACTCGGTTGCCTTCACTGAGAAATGGGGTGAGGGATGCAGGGACTTGACAATTATCAGAAGTTGCAGCGGATGTGCGAACGGGGCACGCCGCAAGCATGCAGCGTTGGTATGGAGTTTCCCTTCTTCACCGTGGGTTAGGGCATGTGCAGAAACGAACGCGGGAGAAAGTTGGCGCAGAAATTACCCTTTGCTCAGCCCCCCTCTGGTTGTCAAGCTGGTACTTCCTTGGGTGTCAGGTGCTCCCGATTCCCCATGCATGGGGGTTGGGAGGGGGTCCTGCGTGGGGGAGGGAGGGGCTGCGGTCCCCCTGAAATGCCCCTCACCTTGCACACAAGCACCGCTGGTTGCTTTCCGCCAGCCAGGGCTCGGAGTAATGGAAACTTCTGCGACCAACAGCATTCGCTCACAACTTCCCTCTCTGTGGTTTTCTCTGTCATTCCCTTGATAAAAGACCCAGGGCTGAGCAAATGTAACCAACATTCACGGATCTCAATTTCACATGAAAACACCCGCCCCTCAAGAAGTGAGCTGCTGAAGAGTGATGCACCATGTACTCTAAACTGGGTCATTCCTCACCCAGAGGGCTCGGTGCGTGGCTGACTTGCTGTGTGTATCCCCTGTGCCGTAGGCTTCGAGCATCTTCGACAGCCCAGGGAGACAGAGCGATGGGAAACAGTATGCGATCCACCCCAGCACCTCCCGAGAGGCCTGTGCCCAGCCCAGATGGTAAGTCTGGCTTCTTGGCTCTTGGGTGTGATGCTTAACTCCATCGTTCGAGAGCCGGGGCCAAGACCGAGCGACCGGGGCTGCTGACAATTGGTGAAACAGGGCACGGGGTGCAGAGACACTCATGGTAGCTGCCTCTCTCACCTTGCTCGTGGTTAGCATTTCAAAAGATTGAGCAGTGGTGCCCTGAGTGGCTGCTGGGCGGCTGGCTTGTGTGGTGGACCTTTGAGAACAGCTCTTTCCACCTTTATTTGACAGGTGGGGAAACTGAGGCTCACCAAGGAAATGTGATCCGCTATGGGAAGAGTCAGATTTCCAACCCAGGCCAGTCTGATTCTGAAAGCTAGGCTCTTGCTTACCACACCCTGCCAGCCAGCCGTGCTATAATATTATCGTGAGTTTAATATTATCACAGCTCTGCAGAAGCTTTTGCTGTGCAACCTGATGAAGCTAGACACTAGCTCGAGGAAATCTTCCTGAAAAGAAAGGAATCCTGGCTCCCCTTGGTAGGATCACAGGGCTAGCCATCCTAGTGGGAGGGCACAAGGCCATGGCTTATGCAGTGATGACAGAAGTCAGCTTCCCGTGGCGCTGCCGGGTAGAGGCGGGTTCCTGAAGCCGAGGAGCCCTTCAGAGACTGGCCAGAGAGCCCTAAGAGGACATCAGCAAGCAGGGGGCAAAGGCTGAGAGCAAAGCTCCTTTTGCTCTGGGTGGGGTGGTGGCAGCGCACTGTGTGGGTCCTCGAGGGGCTTGGGAAGGAGATGGTCAGGAGGTCCCTCAGGGTCCCCAGGGTGAGTGCCCTTGGGACATTTCCACCTCCTATCTGACGTCACAGTGCTGGTGCTTGGTCTCCCTCTGCTAATGCCCCGCGTCCCCTGCGCCCCCTGCAGCCCCACACCCTGCAAAGTCCCCACGCACAGATGGTCACCATCCTGCCTGCTGAGAGTCCGCCGTGCCAGGCGCCTGTCTCCACTGCTCATTCCACTACTTCTGTGGCCCCTTCAGCAAGGAGGCGCCTTCTCATTGCTTCCAGAATGGAGACACCAAGTTATACATGGTCTCGGGATCCCTCGGATGCTCCCAAGGGAGCAAGCAGAGACCCTGCCGCCCATTTCCGTCCCGAGGCAGGGCAACTCTAGTGGCTGTCTGTTCCAACGCCCCTCCTTAAGCCTAAGCGGGGAAAGATGAAAAGAACATTCTCCCGGACAAAGGGGATGGAGCCATGTGATGAGGTGGGGCAGCCGGCGCGCCCTGGGGCCCCTCTGCCTCCCATGCAAAGCTCAGAACCAGGTGTCGGCCGGGCCTCCTGCTGCCTGGGCCCTTCTCCCACCTTCTCCAAACAACTGCAAATCACAGCTTCCCCTTCTGGTCATGGCTGCTTGAGGAAAACACCCAGGGCCCACCCCGGCTCGGGAGACACCAACCCACCCACCCACCCAGCGAGGCCATTTTGTACTGCAGCTTCTCGCCCCGGGGCAGGGGGGGGGGCGGCATGCTTGAGCAAACCCCATGAAAACACGGGTCTCCAAGGGCTCGCTCATTTGCCTTTAGTTTTTGAATGCAAATTCTCATGAAATAAGTTTCTCTTTTTCCACTGTGTGGGTGGTGGGAGGTCACCTCGAAAAGGGAGGTAGAGGGGTCTCCCCAGCCCTCCACCCCCTGGTGAAGAGAATTCCCCAGGTCGGACCCAGTGCGTGATCCAGGCAACCACATCAAGCACGAGTAGCTGCCTTTTCCATCCCCCACCCCTGAAAAGTTTCCCCTGTGATCAGTTGTAATTTGATTTCCCTCCCCCCCCTTTTTTTTTCTGCCATCCACTCGAAGAAGGGAGAGGAAAGTGGTTGCAGTGGGTGCTGCATTAATTAGTCTCTAGCCGATGGATGCAGAGGGTTCGGGTTTTCATGGGACATGCACCCACTCAGCTAACACTCATGCTTACTCATTTGGTCAGGCTCCAGCTCCCAGGAAGTAGTGTGGGGAGCTGAGGGCTTTAGGCCAGCATACAAGTGGAGCTTCCTCTGACATTAGCCTGAGTGGTGGAGAATGAAAGTCACCAAAAGCCCCAGGCCCTACACAGGGATCAGCAGGAGGCTTCACCTGTAAACTGCTAGACAGACAGGTTTTCTGAGCTTTTAGGAGTGTATTGTTCCCCCCAGCGAGGACGGTGAATGCCTTGGGATGTGGCTTTGTCCATCTGTTTGCTCCTAAACGAAGCTTTCTAGAACATCCCTGATTACTCCAGTTCCTGGAGACTACTATCACAAAACCCACAGAGGTAGGAGGACTTGAAGAAACGGGGCAGGCCTCAGAGACAAATGACCTTGCTGAGCTACTAGTGTTGTCCCTGGAAGCCATTTGACCTGGGGTAAGTCAGTTAGCCTCCCAGAAGAAGGGCAGGACTCAGCAGTCAAATGGAGACCAGGACAATCCCCTTCTCAGAGCATTGACAGCACAAAGTAGTCGCCTGATAAATGTGGAGGAATCACTTTTCTAAACTCCACTGGGGGTAACCTGATTGCACGAGGCTCTGTCTAAATGCCTCCCCCCGAAAAAAGCAGGTTTAAAGCAGTCGAATTGGGGGTTCCATGACTTGCTTGCCAATCAACCCACATAACTCATTTTCTCTACAATCCTATCCTTATTTCAGACTCTTGCTCTGCACCAGACACGGACAGTACAGAATTGAGTAAGACCTAGGGAACTCCCATGTAGCTGGGCAATGACATATTTCTACCTTAAATAGAATCTGAAGGTACAATTTTCCCCCACCTTACCTTCTTTTTTTTTTATTTTCCCCTCTTCACCTTTTATCAGCCTGATCTCACTGACAGAGGTCATAATGCAAACCCAGACACTGTTCAGACCCCCTTCTGTGCAAGCATGGAAATTGCGCTAAGCGGGGCGTTTACCTAGCACCTAGGGTGCTGCCCCATGGAAAGAAGACATGGGAGGGGCTCTGAGGAGGAAGAAGAGGGCAGGGAGGTCTCTGACCCAGCCTGGCACTTCCCCAGTGAATGATTCTCAGACCACCTGCATCAGAGCCTCCGGAAAGTTGTCAAAAATGCAGATCACTGGGCCCCGCCCCAGATCTGCTCATCAGAATTCGATGATGGTGGAGGGGAACAACCCATGGAATTTCCTACAAGCCCCCTGGTTTGAGCCAAAAGTTTTCATCCCCAGACCCAACTTTTAGTCCTGCCCCTACTCTTAACACCCGATGAGCAATGAGAGAAGTCAGTTTGTCTCCGTAGGGTCCCTCTGGTCTCACTTGTAAAATGGGATGATGGGAGTGACTCTATAGCATGCCAGACATGATTCCTAGTGCTCTACACACATCATTCTCCCTCCTCCCAGCCTCCACAGGAAGTGATCTCTATCACAGACAGTCCAGTGCCCTGGAAGGGAACCTGCAACAGATCTTTGACTAGACCCACCTTTTCCACCTGGGTCTTACTCATCCCACTTCTGGCCCCTGAGATGGTTCTAGGTGGAACGTGATCATTCAACTTTTTACACTGAATGTACAACTTCTGCCCTTGTAATGGAGACCATACAAAATACACCTCGTCCATCAGACCATGATTTCACGGTGCCTAGAATGGGGCTAAAGATTTGGGGTTTTTTTAAAGCAAATTAACATAAAGAAAGACACTGTTAAGTAAATAGTAGTGCTGGTGGTATTCAGTAGCATCAGGAGAGCAGGTGGCCAGGGACAGAGTCTGCCCCCTCTGCCGCTAGGTGACTGGGTTTTTAGACTAGGCACTCGGCCTGCTACCATGTGCTCCTGAGCTAGTCTCTCCACCTCGCTGTGCCCTCTGAGAGCCTCAAGATCTACTCGGTCCAATCTGCTTCATCTCAGAGATGGGACAGCCAAGGCGTGGGACAGAACAGAACTTGTGGACCACTGTGCCTCACTTTTCAACCCACAATATAGGACCCACGGGTACAACCTATGGTTTGTGGTGATCAACAGAACTTGGTAGATCTCCTATCAGGCGAGTCTGCCCAGCCCCGTCTGATTGGTTAGTTGTGTGTGTATGTTTCCTGTAAAAGACATTGAAAGCAAGGCCTGCTTGGACCCTCTGGAGGCCATGGATTTGGGCACGATTCAAGGGCGTGCAAAACCAGAAGCTGAAAGCACTGGGTTGTTTAGCTCCTTGCCAACCAACTGCACTCGGCTGCTGGTGCCAACTTGGAAACCTCATTTGGAGTCAGCGTTTGTCCCAACCTGTCAAGGAGCAAGCGCTAATTGGGGAGAGCCTGGTAATTACATGCCAAGGAGAGCTCTGTGGCCTAGGGACATGGCCAGGAGCTTCAACAACCCTCATGCTCCTGCTGCAGGTTACTAAACACTCTCCCAGCCTTTGTTTCTTCATTTTTTAAATAAGAATATATATTCTCTAGGGTTGTATGGAGCATTGGGAGTCCTGAAAGGCTGGCTTTGCTAGAGTTATAAATGGAAACTACTGAAAGGTTTTTAGCATTTAAAAAGAAATGGTAATGATTCCAAGAGGCATAATAATGCTAAAAAAGGCCTGTCCTCCTTTGACCAAGTAATATCTGTGGCTAGTGAGTTCTGCCTGGGTCTCCTTCCTTTTTTGGATTCATTTCCCATTTTACACTTTTGTACAGTTCGTTCACTATGACACACTTTCAAGTTGAGCCATCAGTAAATATCTGGTCTTCCGGATTTCATCTTCTGTTCTCACCAAATGGATTTTGTTTTTAGAAGAACAGAATATTTTCAAATTTGCACATCCAGAGGCTTTTCAAAATTTAGGACACCATTGGCTGAAATTGGTCTTGGACTATGTGATGCTAATCCCACCCATCCCATAAACATGATATTAGCATGTCCCCCCCCCCCCCCCCCCGTCCAACTGCTCCATGGAGGTGGGTTCTGTACATACATTGCGTCATGAGTCCAACCCCAGTCGTACAGGGTAGATTTTGGTATTTCCCATTTTTATACATGAAGAAATCAAGCTCAGATTGGTTAAAAATAAATCTCTCCCCAAATCACAGAACAATTAAGTGATGGAAGTAGAATTTAAGCCAGGTCTGATTGATTCCAAAGCCCATTCTCTCTTCTGAAAAATCCTCTCTGGGTTTCTTGCCTATGCGAGACACACTTCTTCATTAGCTTTGTTTCCTTATCTTAAATCTGCGATAATCCGGTCCGTGCCTCTCCCCGAGGCCAATCACTTATCTGATTTAATTCCAGGGCTCAGCTCTCCCCAAAACCTGGGGCTGCAGGGGGACCTGACAGTGTGTTCAAGCTCTAGGAGTGAACTTGATTTTCCTACTTCGCGTGTACGTTACCACAGGGCCTGGTAAGACAGGTGGCAGGAATGCACATGAAATCCCTAGCGAAGGACCACACCAAGGCCATCGCTTTTAAGCAAAAGCCCCACCTCGAGGCTTTCTCAGCGACATGGAAGTGTTATTGCTGTAAAAACATCACTATTACGGAAATTCCACAGGAAGCTCCACGCTGGTATTGTGAAATTGAAATTCTCCAGCCCCTGAAGCCTCTTTCCGCTATTGAGACAATTGTTTTGATAATGGGATCGTGGTTTTTGTTTCTGTTTTTAAAGTAAGGAGAGGCGGTTGTTCTGTTCACAGTCTTCACGGTGAAGCAGACATCAAAGCCCCAACCCCCGCAGAGACACAGGGTCTATTTCAAGGTTCTGTGATGGTCGCAGATAGCAAAAGCTGTGCCTCTCCTTCCAGCCTTGTTTTTCACATTTTTCACAAGGGGCTGGTTCTGCGATGACCGCCCACCATGCTGCTGCGACAAATCAGGTCTCCTTCCCTTGGGCTGCGTTAGCACAGGGATGTCTCCTCATCTTCATTCCTTAAACCTGCCCTGAGCATCGGAGATGGGACAGCAGGATCTGGGCGGGGGCTGGAGGACAGCTCCTTGTGGAGTTCACTCATTCCCCGGGAGTCCTGCAAACTCCAGAATACAACCTGGGTAATTGCTTCAGAGGAAAAGCCTAGAGCTTTACCCCGAGGTGGGGGTAAAGCAGGAGCACCAGACAAACCTCCCGGGGGTGGGGGGTGGGGGTGGGAGGGATGAGAAATGGGAGAGCAGGTGCTTTCCTGGCAGAGGGAGCAGCCTGTCCGTGGGCTCTGGGGACCCGGCATCCCGGCAAATTGAGAAGAACACGACGGCTCATCACACTGCTCCTGAGCAGTGGAGACCATGTTAATAAGCGGCTCCTTCATATTTGGGACCATTAACCCAGATTTCCATCATGAAGGTGTCTCCCAACCCCTCTTTTTCCAGACTAAAGCAGGCCGCAGAGGGGAAGGATGCAGCCACACTCAGAGTGCAAAGTCAGCCTCAAAATCAGCCCGCTTTACTGGGAAGCTGACCAGATCCTCTGTGTGGGGCCCCCCTTCATGGGCACCTCAGCTTCCTAGGGACTATACCCAGTTTTGTATTTGCAATTTCCTTTCTGTTCTTTTTCTTAAGGAGGATTTCCAAATTTGCATGAGCTTCATGCCTCACAAAATCTGGATCCACCCTTTATCAGAACTCGGGACTTCTGGTTTCAAGTCCAACTGCAGTGCTGCCTCCTGCTATTGAGCTGGGGTCTGGGCTACACAAGGAAAGAATCCTTTTGTTTTTTTTTTTTAAATCTAGCAAAGCAGAATGGGAGGGAGGGGTCTCTGTAGGCTCCGGGGAGGCTCTGCTGGGTCAACCATTCCCTGGCCAGGCCCTGCTCCTTCTCATGAGACCTGACTCCTTTCAGCGACTTCAGCCAGCATGAATCACTTTGGTTTCCATTTCATGCCTAAAAGTGCTTGCTTTCATCTGCTTTATTGTCTGTGGCTCAGCTTCCCCAAATGAACAATATATCTGAATGTGTTGTTGCATGGTGGTAAGTAGCTTCTGATTCACTCTCACACATTCTACTCCTGAAGCTATCTTTGGGGTTACTCTGTCCGGGCACTGGTGAGCCACAGAGTCCCGGACATAGGAGTTGTAAGGGGTGGGGGTCTAGAAGTCCCAGCATGGGGGTGTCTGGATCCCAGAAAGTGGCCAGTTTGGGCCACCAAGACTGCCATGCCCCAGTGCTGGGATTTCTTCCGGTTTTCCTGGGGTGAAGGGGGCGGGTGATGACCCTTCCCATGATTATTTATGGATTCTCTAGAACGTGAGCTCTATTTGAGCAGGCAGACTTGGCTTGCTTTGTTCGCCATGTTTGGCCCAGATACTCAATGAACAATTGCTGAGGGAATGAATACATGGTAAGTTACCCAGAATTTTGAGTTCAGATGCCCAGCCAGCAGATGGAGGGATAAACCCAACATCAGAGCAAACAGGTACTGAATCAGCCCATTCTTAAGGTATATTATTTCCCAAAAACTATACCTCGCATCTAATGCACCCAAATTCCAGCAAACCGCTAAGGCTGTATAAAACAGGATTTTGCTTAGTGCCAAAAAGTGAATTCACATATTATCACTCCTTCTCTAGCTGACAGTAAGCTATACTCACATGAACCAGACAGAATGCTTTCCTTTTCAAAATGTCACTAGAATTACTTTCAATGTACATATGATGAAAAGCAGTTACTTTTTCTCCCACCCCTACCCCAAAGTCCCTATTAAATAGACCCCCAGCATGGTGCCTTATATCCTACAAAGAAGAAGTGCTTTGGGGAGTTTCAGAGTTAGAGTCTTTGAGTCCCGGCGGGTCCTCAGAACTCATGTAGCCCAATCACAACACACCCTATCCCAGTATGTGAACTATGGGGACCCACAGGCCCCAGGGAGGGTAATAATAAAAGAAGCTTTTATGGCCCCTTATCATTCATGGGGCACTGCTGCATAATTTCATCTCATCTCCAGATGGACCCTGCAGTGAGGTAGCATTAGCCCCACTTTAAAGATGGGGAAATTGAGGCTAGTAGGCATTTGGGGACTTGGGCAAGATGACAGGGATCAGTAGACACAGCGGCAAACCTTCAAGCCAGATCTTGTGACTCCAGCTCAAGGACCTCAGGATCCCCACTTCTCAGAGGAGAATGTCAGGGCCAAGGTGGGCTTGCAAATGGAAGGGGATCACCGACCTCGGGGTTCCTTACAGCTCCCTGTGCCACCATCCCTGAGGAGAGGAGAGCCTGCTATAAACTGCTATTCCAAAGCAAGTCATGTATCTCCAGCTGAGAAGTCCACAGGAGGGACTCGTCTTGGCCCTCCCCTCCCCGGGGTGGGTCGCCTTTTGGTTCCCTGTGAAGGAGAACACACCTTGGCTTTGTTTCCCCAGGACTGGATAGCGACTTCCTGGCTGTGCTGAGTGATTATCCATCTCCTGACATCAGCCCCCCCATATTCCGCCGAGGGGAGAAACTACGAGTGATTTCTGAGTGAGTTGGCTTTCCAAATGTTTCACAATCCCTTAAAAAGGGTGAACTCAATTTGAATGGGAATCGTTAGATTTTAGCTATAGTTGTCCAACTCCACTCGGGCCCTGGTCCTATTCTGAGTTGAGAAATTTGGCCCATACAGCAGATCCTTGGGCTTAATTTTTAATACTGCCAGTGCTCTAAAGTCTTCAGTGGTTCCCCATTGCCTGGTGGGTTAAATTTAAATTCCTTAACTTGGCTTTTGAGACCCTTTACGGTCCAACTTCTGCTTCCCACGTTGGTCTCGTCTTCCACCCATGCAGTGTTGATATTTTCTACCAGTGCAGTGGGGGCTCAGGCAGGAGGACCCGGGGGTCTAAGAAAGCTTCTGATGATAAACAAAGTATTGCCTTCCATCCTGCTGTCTCTCCATGACTCAAAATGGGCTATAGAACAGATAGGGGGCTCTAAGCTCCTTTTACTTAGATTCTCATTGATACAGACAAACTACCTTGGTTATATTGCAGGGTGTAATTCCGCATAGTAAACATTTGGTTTTAAAAAGCCCCCAATTCTGACACACTCACTGTGGATCCCCAAAAGGTGGCTAGTGTCAGCTATGTGGGAAGGGTTCTTGGTTAGCTTGGAATGAGGGAGACACTTAAAAAGTATAGTTTCATATGGAGAACTTTGGCCAATGGTGGGTTTGAAAAAGAAACGGCCTTACATGGCCCGGGTTAAATCTGATTACTCTGTTCATGAGTTCGCTTTGCCACTCACCCGTCCACCCTCTCCTGTCTGTTCTTGTTCTTCCAGCGAAGGGGGCTGGTGGAAAGCCATTTCCCTTAGCACTGGTCGAGAGAGTTATATTCCTGGAATATGTGTGGCCAGAGTTTACCACGGGTGAGTACATTTCTGAAATGGCATCTACGAAGCATGATATCGATGTTAGTGATGGCTGAGCACGCACAGAGAGATTCCGGTGTGGCACCGTGGAAAGGAAGTTTCCAGACAGTCACTCTTACTCTCGCTCAGTCCATAAGGAAGGGTGTCATCTTGGCGAACCCCTTGCCCTATCTGAGACTCAGTTTCCCCATCAGTAAGACAAGGGAGCTGGACCTTTCGGCTCCAATGCTGCATTCCTGGCACATAGCGATACACATTCAGCAACCGTGATCAAAGGGGCACAGCTGCTAAAAGTCAGCCTGTCTGGGTTGCAGTCCTGCCTCTGTCCCCTGCAGGCCGTGCAACAGTGGGCAAGCTCCTCAACAGCTCCTGTCTTGGCTTCCTTTCTTCATCTGTCAGACAGAGATCACAATACAGAATGACAGGGGCCAGAATAGATAGTAAGACCAAAGTACAGGGCTGTGAGGATGATGAGGTGGATAGTACATGGGTAGTTCTTGGAACAATGCCCAGCATTACAGTAAGCACTTGGTACATCTTAGCTAGATTCTTATCAAATCCTATCCAGAACACAGAGAACACTTATTGCCCAAAACACTTACGTACCCAACTTGACAAATGCAGAAGTCAGGCCGAAAAGGAGAAATTCGAAAGAATCGGGCATGAGAGAGAAGCAGACAAGCACACTACCTTCCCCTGCAGGTGTGCAGATGGGGGGCTTTGGAGACCAGCACCCCTGGGCTGGAATACGCATGGCTCAGCTCCCTGGCTTCCATGGTAGGAGCCCCCCACAAGTGCCAGGGGAAAGTTACTTCACCTCCTTGACCCCCAGTCTCCTCATCTGGCAAGCTACCAAGGCCAGACCTCGGCATACAGGAAGGAAGAAAGAGAAGCATTACTTTTTTTATTTGGAGGGGTCCAGAAATAACAGCTTTACACACTCACCCCTGCCGAAAGCAGAGGTAACTGCCTGCGTATTTTGCAGAATGTAACTCCGTGCATTTAACTGCAATGTCACAGATTTTGATTATGAATACCAAAAGCCATTTCTGAGCCAAGGATGATGAAGGGGAGCAGAGGTGGGACAAAAGAAGCTGTGACAGCCATGGTCTGAAAGAGATGTCAGTCAAAGTAACTCTTTCGAGTCAGCTGCGTGTCACTGACCCATCTGCTCATTTAGCAAACATGCATCAACACTTTCATGTTGAAGATGTGGTACCGCATGTTGGCAGGGGCTCGGTGGTGGGGAGCCTGGAGGAGTAAGATGTAATCACAGCCCACTGGAGCTTACCCTCTAGTAGATGCAATAAATGTCTTTAAAATATCGACTAGGAAGAGAGGCGGTGCAGGAGAATGGTTATGGAATTCAAGGTCCGAGGAAAATGCATTGCAAGTCTAGCTTTACCAGTTGCTGATATGCAGTAACTTGGACAAATTACTTACTCTGACCCTCAGTATCCTCATCAGTGAAAGGGAGGCAAGACTACCCTTCTTAGAGGGTGTATGTGAGGATCAGATTTCAATGCCTATAATATGCATAATGCCCATAATTAGTATTCATATATGGCTATCGCTATTGTTTTTCTTGTATTCATTTTTATGAGTGGAATTTCCTGGGACGATGAATATTGGTCACAGACACTAAGCGCGTATGTTGTGCAGAACTAAAGGGGTAGTTAAAATATTAGGCCGAATCATGATCTTAACACAAAAAGTGCTCTTCGAGGCCAGTACATAAATAAATGGTATCTGATTATAAGTCTATGGTCTAATAACAGCCTCGCAGCCACGGTGCTAAAAGGACTCGCTTGTGTGCCTTGGGGATAGCAAAGGATGTGATGCAGTGAAGCATAAATATTTGCCACAGCATATGCACTAGTTCAGACCTATGGATTAAAAGCCAGGGTTCACTCCCTGAAATACGGAGACTGTTAAAAAGGAGGTATAATTGCTTCTGAGTACACTCCAGCCAAGTGCTAACGAAGCATTTTCTTCCACGCTGGGATCTGTCTGAGGCTGTTCTGAAAAATGAGGAAGTGCCCACTTCCTTAGAACACAGATTCCTTTGTGCATGGAGCTGCTTCCGAAAGCATATTCAAGAGTGTTGGCTGTCGTATGGAAGGTGAACATTCTGTTGGAAAGTTGGACCACAGTGTTACAACCGCTTTTTTTTTTTTTTTTTACTGTTAGGTGAAAAAAAAAAGCAAGAAATACAGAAACACATGTCAATGCATCGTGCAATGACAACTTTTTTAAAAATATGTTGAACAAGAGAAGATAGGAGGGGAATATAATGAATGCAATGTGGGGCTTGTTAAGTTGGTGGAATTATGCACCACCATGTCTTTCTTGTGCCCATTTATTCATTCACAAATACACACCAAGCTCAATACCCTGGACACAAAGACAAACCCAAACAGACAGACATAGTCGCTGCCCTCATGGGGTGGTGAGGGAGCGGTGGGGAGGCTACAATACAAGGCAGAGACCTTAAACAAAATGCCAAACCTTATCGCGGTACCTTATCGAGGTTTAGCATGCTTCTATGTCATATAATACAGAGTGGGCACGGTCTGGCTGGCATTTGAGAACAAGATGAGAAAGGTATTTTATGCATCTTTGTGGCCTCGTTGTCTGATGTAATACCTGGCGTGGGGTAGGCACTCCGGAATTTTATCTGAATGATTAAAAGAAGGAAGGAAGGGAGGGAGGGAGGGAGGGAGGGAGAGAGGAAGGGCCAATTGGCCACCTCTTTTGAATCCCAACAGTTTTATAGGAACTGGACCTTGCTCTGAATTTCAGCACCACCTGCCTGGTTGGGGGAAGGTGTGCTCAGGATACTCATGCCTCCCTTCCCTTCTATTTCCCAGCTGGCTGTTTGAAGGGCTGGGCAGAGACAAGGCAGAGGAGCTGCTCCAGCTGCCAGACACGAAGATGGGCTCCTTCATGATCCGAGAGAGTGAGACGAAGAAAGGTGAGTGGCCTCCGACTCCCCTTTCCATGCCGGGGCTGAGAGCAGCAGGTTTTGTTCTGGACTGATTCATGACATGGCTCATTTTGCCTCCTCCCACAACACATGCAAACCCATCCGATCTGGTGAGCTCCCTGCAGCCCACACACCCCCGGAGAGGCCAGAGTGAAAGCTAGGGGCCCAGAGCCAGGGAGCGGGGGACCTGGCAGGGTGAGGCCACGGCCGGACTCAATGAGCCCCGCAGGCTCCCGCTGCGAAATGTCCCTTCAACTGGGAAGCAAAACAAAGAGCAGGTGTAGGCAGCACTGGGCCCGAGTGAGCAGGCTTGGGACTAGGCCCGGCCCACGCTCGCTAGCTCTGTGCCTTGGGCGGGTCCTTTACTTCTCCGAGGGCAGTATGTTCATCTGGGGTGCCATATGCAATTATAACTACGTTTATAGTGCTCTTGCTACACAGGAGACCTTCAGCACTGATTTCCACTGTGCCCTACGATGAATTCAGGCATCTTAGAGAATCAGGACAGGCAGATGTATGCCCTTACTTACGCACTATGATCATTATCGTTACAACTTCCTTACGTCTTACACATTAAGTAATTCAGTGAAAACAAAATAGCTGGACTCTTTGTCGTGGTTCAGAACAAGGGCTCTGAATTCCAGTTTTGGCTGTATGCATTACTGACAGGCACCTGTCTCACTAAGCCTGGGTACCCTTTCCTAGAACAGGGGATTGGCACTAGGAAGGTACTTAGCACAGTTTCTGGGGTGTGGTAAACACTTTAACTCACAGGAGCAAGACCCTTCCCAGTTAGGGCTTTCCCAGACTAACTAAGAATAACACCATTTTAAAAACAAAAGATACATTCAGGTTCTTAGCCTGCTTCTTATATCCTCAATATCAGAGAAGAGGGAATGCAATATCTGAGAGTATTTCCCACATACCTACTAAGGGCCAGTACATTTTGGAGCTCGAGCCCTTCACCAAAATTAGCATCAGCCTTACTGTGGAGAAGCAGGGACCATCTACCTATGGTTAGAAAATTCAAGACAACTTTTCTCTCAAAAACTCTAATGTGCTAGGGGAAAACAAGATCAAAGCAAAGACCACATTTCCTGTGCATGCCCTGGCAGTCCCCAGAGGTGGGAGACCCAGACTCAGATAGGACTTCTAAGCTGGCATGGCCAAGTGAGGGAGGAACCCAGCTTGAGGTTCCAGAGCTGATCTAAAAATAAAGACGCTTTCAGGCAGATCTGCAGCCGAGCTGGGCCAGGGCTGGGCTGGGGGTGGGCGGGTGGCAGGCTCTGCTCCCTTGGGTATGCAAAGTTCTGATAATTTTCCACCTGCCACCTTTGACCTGCTCACCATACTTCCAGTTCCTGTTAGTGTTATAGGAAGATGCATGT
Source organism: Mirounga leonina (assembly GCF_011800145.1). Lineage (NCBI taxonomy): Eukaryota > Metazoa > Chordata > Mammalia > Carnivora > Phocidae > Mirounga > Mirounga leonina. Next base: position 73,747,951 of record NW_023270415.1, on the reverse strand, counting down.
TGGGCTTCAGAGGGCAGGCCTGGGGCAAAGGTAGGAATGCCCATCAGGACAAGGGTCAGACCCCAGATCTGCCATTTCCAAGCTGCGTGCCTCTGGCCATAGCACTCAGGGGCTCGGAGCTTCGTTTCTGCATCTGTAACATACTTGGGGACAGCACTTGGAAACAGCTTAGCCCATGAGCAGCCCGGAGAGGCAGCAGAGACTCAGTAAATGCTCATGCCCTTCACTCACTGTCTCGTGAGTGTTTGCACTCCTGGGACCCAAAGGACAGAGCAGAAGGCACCTAGGTCCAAGTCTCCCACTTTCCACTTGGGAAAATCGAGGCTAGGAGAGGGGAAGATACTTGCCCCAACTTCTGCCCTTCCTAACCCCTACTGCATCACTACCTTCATGGTGCTTAAGGAGAAATGGCATGTTGGACATGTTTCTTAGGGATACCCAGAAAAAGTCTTAGCTGCTCCTTTTTCCAAATTTCTGAGAAAACCAAGCATAAGGCATAACCAAGAGGGAGCAGGGACCAGAAAGTGGTATGACGTGGTGGCTTTCCAGAAGAGGATGTGGAAGCACCTGGAATGGTAGGCTCACAGAGCAAAGACTAAGCAGGTGCACCTAAAAATCTGTGCGGCTAATGTGGTGGGGCCGCTAAAGGAGCGCGCTCCTGGGGTGTCTGCAGAGTGAGTGCAGTCCCTGAAGACGGGGTGCTAGCAGCTGCTCCTCCAAACGCAGGAGTGCACATCTGCGTTTGGGTATTCTCCTTGCATCCCAAGGCTGAGGGATTCTCTCCATCGCCGCCCTCGGCGGGGACCACGTGGGACGCCTCTGACCCGGCCCCCGTCTCCCACAGGTTTTTATTCTCTCTCGGTGAGACACAGGCAGGTGAAGCATTACCGCATCTTTCGCCTGCCGAACAACTGGTATTACATCTCCCCGAGGCTCACCTTCCAGTGCCTGGAGGACCTGGTGAATCACTATTCCGGTAAGAAGCACCCCATGGGGACAGATCAATGAAGCCCCTCTTGGTTAACTGCCCCGTGGTGCCTGTGTCTAGGACAGGCACGGGTCCCTGATTCATGCCAGGTGACTGACTTGGCTCTCACCCTGCTCCCTTAATCTGCTCTTTTCTTGTTAATGCAGACTGTAGGTTTCAAGTTAAAACAGGCTGCCTGCGAAGGCTGCGCAAGTAGGTAAAATGCAGCTAATCTCGACCTCACCCTCACCCTCTTTCCACATGCAGATGGAAAGAAATAGAATACCTCAATATTTGCAATGGCAAACTATTGGCATTTCCTCGTGGACCCCTGAGGTTTTGTTTGGAAATGCCACTCGTGTCCCTTCCTGCCTGGCAAAATCCTCCTCAGCCTTCAAGGCAACAGGAAGCCACCTTCTTGATATGTGCTAGGAGTCAGGATCAACTGCCTGTCTTCTCAGCTCCCATAAGTGCCGGCCTTTCCCTCGAATGGGGTCCCTCTGCCTCATGACCGAGTGAACTGTGTCCTAGTCTGGCTTTTCTGGCAAGCTCTAAAGACCGGGGCTGCACTTTGTTCCTGGAGATGCTTCTCCAGGCCCAGGAGGGAGGTCCCAGGTTCCACACCGCCAGGATGGGGAGTGCCCTCCAAGACGGCAGCAGCAGAGAGGGTTTTGATGGAGGTGACAGGGAAGAGTAGAGTCAAAAGAGGAGATCAGAGTTAGACTGTGCAGGCCTGAATGCCAGGTCAGGAGGTGACATTTTACCCATGGGATAAGGCGGAAATAGTAAAAAGTTGGCTCTGGAACCTCTGCGTTCACATCCCAGATCTTCTGGGCAACCCCGGGCTTGTTGTTTGCCTTTGTGCCTTGGGGTGTTGTGAGGAATCCTCGGGATGGTGGAGGGAAAGCGCTGAGGGGAGGGCCTGACACGTAAAGGTGGGCTCCTGCTCACATTGGCCGCTGTCCCCAAGACCACGACTCCTCCTTCCTCCTCCCTTCCCCTGCCTGTTAGAGGGAGGAAGAAGTTGCTCTCACGTTGTATGTGTCTTCCCACTTCCGGTTCCAGACCTCACACCCCTGGGTATCTTTGCTAGCATTCTACAGGGTGTGGGGTTTTGAAGGGCGTTTCAAGGTGAAAGGAGCCCACAGGGCTTGGGTTATCACACCTGCCCAGTGAGAAGAAGGGCAGGACATAGAGGTGGAATGGTCTCTTGGGAGACACAGGCCCAAGCTCGGAGCCGGGCTCTGGGAGACATTGGGAAGAGACCTCCATCTCTCAGCTGCAGCACCCCGTTCATGCAAGGTGGATGCGAACAGCCCCCTGGCAGGTGGTGGCAATGACTGGCTTGTTCATGTAACGTGTACCCTAATGTAGTGTAATTACGGAATGGGGCAAATGCAAAATAAGTGATACCAAATGTTACTTCTTTGATGCCTGGAAACCTAGCAGCTTAGCTAAAAATGAAAGAGGAAGGGAGTCCTGGAGATAGTCGACTTTTACTGATTATGAGTAAAGGTTGGTTGTGGTATTTGGCTTTTAATAACAATCATCAGAGGGGTGGGGAGACCATAAGTTTTGCATAGACAAAAGCAAACATGAAAAGGATGCTGTTCCAGCAAAGATTGTACAGACTGGGAGACCCACGAGGCGTCCAGGCCAAGAGCACCCAAGCGGCTTGCCCCAATGCAAGAGCATTGCCTTCCAGAAATATGTCCCCGGCCACTGTGTCAGGGGCTTCCTGTGCCCCTGGGGACCCCCCAAATGGAAACAAGGTGGCCAGTTTTACCTCCCTCCAGATTCTACCCAGAGACACAAAATCAGAAAAATTTTGTGCTAAGGGCTCTGAACAGACATCTTAGTGTTCCAGGTGGCTTATATTTATTACCTGGTGCCTTGGGAAAATTCATTAACATCTTGGAGCCTCAGTTTCTTCATCTCTAAAATGGGGACTTCAGTCCCCATGCCTCTTATGAGACTATTGTTAGGACCAAACACAAAACCATGAGTGTAAAGGTCTGGCCCCTAAAGATCCCATGCATGGTGGTGACTGAGAGGACAGAGGAGGTGGGGCACAAGTCCCCAAATATGGCCAGGAAAGCAAAGGCCTGAAAAGGGGGACCCCTGAATGTAGAGTGTTTGGGAGCCCAGGTGTGTGAGAGGAATAAGCGTTCTGGAAAATTCTACAGAGTGGGGAAACTGAGGGGAGTGTGTCCAGACCTCAGAGGCAGATAGGACCTCTCTCTCCCCCATTTTGGAGGTAATGGATTGCCTTCGGAACAAGTATCTGGTTCCGAATCGATGAGGCACGTTCGGATCACATCTCTGTGACCTTGAGCAAGTGACCTGAGTCCAGGGATCCTCCTCCAAGTGGGCGTAAAAATACTGCCGCTCAGAGCTGCGGGGGCCGCGCTGAGATGAAGCGTGGGGGTTAGCTGAGCACTGCGCTCAGGTGGGGTGCTGGAGGTGTTGGTCCTTTTACTCTTTGTGGGGATTCTGGCTCGCCCTCAGGGTTAACCTCTCACAAACCCCCTCCACCCCGTGCTGTCTCCTGGCATTGGTGGCTTCAGTCTGCGTCCAGCTCCGTCTCCCTCACCTCTTAACCTGGGAGGTCGTTTCAATTTCCAGCCCAGGACAGATGCACATCCAGTTAAGCTCCCCCTAATCTCAGGGTCCAATCTCGCATTTTTCGACCAGTGTGGGTGGACATTTGAGTTCACGGTGAAAGTCAGACGGAACACCAAGAAACAAGGCATTATTGGCTGCCACACTCTGCTAGCCTGGGTTTGCTTCTTCAGCTACAACCTCCTTTTGTTCCTTGGCAAGAGCACCCAGAGCTCCCTAAATAAGTTGGGAGGCGGAGACGGCCAGAAGTAAATGTGCTCCCTTAAACCTGGCCAGGGGGCTCTGTCCTGCTGCAAGCCAGCAATGTCTCATGTCCTCAGCCACTCCGTGCCCCCTGCACTGGGGTCTACAACCTGAACAAAGCCACACTGGATTTTCTCTGTCTCTAAGAACGCTTGAGGGGCGCCTAGGAGGCTCAGTCAGTTGGGTGTCTGCCTTCAGCTCAGGTCATGGATCTGGGAGTTCCAGGATCTAGCCCTGCATTGGGCTCCCTGCTCAGCAGGGGGTCTGCTTCTCACTCTGACCCTCCCTTGTCTCATGCTCTCTGGTTGTCACTCTCTGTCTCTCAAATAAATACATAAAATCTTTAAAAAAAAAAAAAAAAGTCTGAGCACAGCCAGAACCAAAGCTTTCCCACAGCCATGGGAGGTGGAGGCTAGAACCTGATGATCCTGGGGAGATGAGCGACCCTGGGAGGGATGTTAGGGGGAGGGGAAGCAATGGATTATTTAATTTTCATTCTCTTTGTGCATGAGCATCCAGGCTAGAGAAGAGAGATACTTCTTCATTTTTTCCTTTGTCCACTTTCTCTTGCTTGCCTTTATCTTTGTCTAAGTCTTCCTCCTTCTTTTCTGGTATCTTTTCTTTTTTTGTTCTGTGTTTACTCCCTCCCCCTCCCTCCCTCCCATCTTTCTTTATTCCTGCCCTCCTGCTCGCTCCCTCTTCCTTCCTGTTTTCTTTCTGGGCGTGTTCTATTCTCCTGTCTTCCTGCACATGCATGAGCCACCTGTGCACGAGAAAGCGCTGTTCCTCGGACTTGGACCCCACCTTGCACATGGCACACGTGATGGAGCCATGCTCGAGAGTGAAACCCTAGAGGCCGGGCCTCCTGTCAGCTGTTCTCACTTGTTAGCCTGTCCTCGCAGTGTGTGGTCCAGGAAACTGAGGCTCGGAGAGGGTCAAAGGGATTCACAATCAGGAGCGTAGTTGAAATCCAAATCCAAGTGTAGTTGATCCTGGAGCCAATGTTTTTTTGTTTGTTTGTTTGTTTTTTTTAACCGTTATGTAGTCAGTTTTATCTTTTTTTTTTCTAATCACACTTTCTGGTTTGAATTTCATTTTCTAAAGGCTCCATGACAACATGAGATTATACAAAGATGGTAAAAGATTCAAGAAAGTCAGTCAACATTCCTAGCTGCTACGGCCTCACTTCCCATTTAATCCTTAACCTATGCTAATTCAGATGTCCTTCTCTTCATTTCCTGGCTGAGCAGTCACCTCTTTACCTTCCACAACTAGAGGCTAGTTTCTAGAAGGCGTCTTCCCATTGGCTCTTCCCGGAACTTCCATCTCTTGTTTTTTTTTTTTTTTTTTTAACTTTTTTATTGTTATGTTAATCACCATACAGTACATCATTAGTTTTTGATGTAGTGTTCCATGATTCATTGTTTGTGCATAACACCCAGTGTTCCATGCAGAACGTGCCCTCTTTAATACCCATCACCAGGCTAACCTGTCCTCCCACCCCCCTCCCCTCTAGAACCCTCAGTTTGTTTTTCAGAGTCCATTGTCTCTCATGGTTCATCTCCCCCTCCTATTTCCCCCTCTTCATTCTTCCCCTCCTGCTATCTTTTTCTTTTTTTTTTTTTTCTTAACATATATTGCATTATTTGTTTCAGAGGTACAGATCTGTGATTCAACAGTCTTGCACAATTCACAGCACTCACCATAGCACATACCCTCCCCAATGTCTATCACCCAGTCACCGCATCCCTCCCATGCCACCCCCCACTCCAGCAACCCTCAGTTTGTTTCCTGAGATTAAGAATTCCTGGAGCAAATCTTACTGCTTCATGTGCTCCTCCTCCGAGCTAAGCACAGTACATATTCAGGGCACATTAACATTTCTTAAGCAACTGGATACCTGACTCTCCACCCTGCCATGCCTCTTTCCTATCTTGGCCTCAGTTTCCCCATGTGAACAACCAGGGGGCTGTACTGGATGGTCCCTCAGGCCCTGCACCCCACGCTGGCTGGGGCATCCCAGGGTCACTGACCAGTTGTCTGCTTCCCTCCTTAGAGGTGGCTGATGGCCTCTGCTGTGTGCTGACCACACCCTGCCTCACTCAGAGCACGGCCACCCCGGCCGTGAGGGCCCCTGACTCGCCTGTCACCTTGCGCCAGAAGAACTTCGACTGGAAGAGGGTGCCCAGGTGGGGTGTGTGTGTGTGTGTGTGTGTGTCCTGCATGAATGCATGACCACCCCCAAACCTGTGTGAGAGCCTGACAGCTGAAAATACAGCAGGCTACAGCCCTCGCTGTGGAGAGCTGAGCGGGACACTGCAACCCAAAGAATCCCACTGTCCCCTGGGAGACCCTAACCCAGCTTCAGGCCTCACTGCCATTGCATTTCGTAGGATATCTGTAGTTGGGAGTAGTGAGTTATCTTAACCAAACACTGATCCTAACATTCCACTGGCAAATTCAAAGAAAATCAGAGATCAGAATTGCCTGGGAGATGAAGAAAATCTACTCTTCCTTGTAAAAGTCATAAAGAAATATTCATTCAAATTTGCAGTTGGAAGTTATAGCCATTCGAGTTAATGGTGGTTCCGAGAGGTTAAGTGATTTCTCCAAGATCACATGGCAACAAATATAAGAAGCAGAATTAGAACAATAAGTTAGAGAAATATTAACCTGGCTTTTTTTTCTTCTTTTTTTCCTTCTCCCATCTTCTTGTTCTTCCTCTCTCTATGTCCGTCTCTTCTTTCCCTTCCTCTGTCCCCATTCTTCGCACTCACAGACTGCAAGAGGACCCTGAGGGAGCCAGGAACCCACTTGGTGTAGATGAGTCCCTTTTCAGCTATGGCCTTCGAGAAAGCATCGCTTCCTACCTGTCCCTGACCAGCGATGACAACACCTCCTTCGATCGCAAGAAGAAAAGCATGTCCTTGATATACAGTGGGAGCAAGAGGAAGAGCTCCTTCTTCTCATCGCCACCATATTTTGAAGACTAGCCTAGAACAGACACCATTGTGTGTACCCAAGATAACAGAGGTTGGGACTGTCACCTGGGATCTGGCAGGGAGGCATGGTTCCCTGGCCCCTAGGGAGCCGCACATCTTCCAGAAGCCAAGAAAAGGCCCATGAAGACTCAAACTCACCTCTCCTCTGTCCACATCATGACAAAGGGAACCCCTCCCTGGTGTCTGATCAGTACTGAGACATCACGAAATGTTGAATCACGATGTGATCGGGGAACATTTCAGAAGAGCCCCATGTATGTGTGTGTGCTCGTTGTGTTTGTGGGAAAGATAAAGACATTATCTCACAAGAAAGTGCACAGGACTGTTCAACGAACTGTCCAGATGGTCACACTCTGAGCTCATTGGAGATAACTCTGGAGCGAGAAAAGCCTGGGAAGAAGATGAGCCACAAGCTGCGGTCTGGCCAGTCCAGGTTTGCAAATGGGTCCCCCGCCACAAGCTTTTCTAACCAACCCAGAAAGAGACCTTTGGTATGCAGCTCCTCTCTTTTTAAGGGAACTCAGTGACACTAAATGTTAATCTTCCTTATCATCCCTGAATCAGGAGATCCCAGTGGCCTGCTGGTGCCAGGAATCAGACAGCCTCCCTGTCTCTGTAGAGGGCGAGGCAAAGGGGAGAGAGGGAGGCTGCTTGTGGGAAAATGGGAGGGTCGCCTTAGAGCTGTGCAAGCTTTCCTGGTCTCCCCAGCCGTGGCTTTGCGGCACAGAAAGAGCTTCTCTGACAGGCTGGGACTCTTGCCAACAAAAATGCATCAGTTGTTTACTCATGGTTGCCTGAAGAGCTAACTGTGTTAAGTCCCATGTCAGGTTGAAAGAAAGAAAGAAAGGGAATAAAAGAAAAAAGGATCAGCAGAGGCACCCACAGTATAGACAGGGAGAAAAATCTACAGACAAATATCGTGAGAGTGGGTTGTAGAAGGAAAAATCAGCTCATGGCTCCGGGGGGACTGGGGCAGGCAATGGTGGCCCATGAGCTCATGTCTCAGGGCACCTTCGCAGAGGGTAAGTGCAGCTGGATTGAGTAGGCGAGAATGGTTGGCCTTTTTGGAAACGGCAAATTGACTAAATGCTAAAGAATTAATTCTAATTCTAAAGGATTAATTCATTTATGTGATTTTTCTGTATCATCAGTATTTTATTCTAAGAAGGGCCTGGCAGCCACATGAAGAAAACTGCTGAGCTCCAGGAAAGAGGGGAGGCAGAGTGGCTTTAATTCTGTCCTACTAATTTTAAGAGATGAGAGAGAAAGCACAGCAAAGTTCTAGAAAAGGAGAAGTATTTATCTTGAGACCGCCCATCCGGATCTTGTTAGGAAGGGGGCTGCAGATGCACCCATGACTCATTTTCCCCTGTTGCAAAGGGATTCGGCGGGGAGGGGTACCCGTGGAACCCTTCGCTGCCTGATACGAAATGTCTGTCTGTTCACCACACGCATTCCGTAGATCTGAGATCACTGTGCTGGTGTTACGTGTATATGCATTTATGTGATTTTCTGTATCATCAGACTCTTGTGTGTTTATACAAGAAGACATTTACGGTTTCCCCCAAGAACCCCTAAAGGCCATTTCAAGGGGCCAGCCGATGTGTGGGAAATGAATATAACACTGTGGACGCTGACTTCCACCACAAGGGAGGGTGACCTCGCAAAAGCCAGATGTTTGTACGGTGTCTTATGCATTGTTTTCCGTTGTAACTAGTATGCTGGGAACTTTCGGGGAGCACTCAGAGGCATTTCTAACTGGGAAGCATTACACTTTGCTAAATCATGTATTTATTTCTGATTAAAATATACCTAATAAATATTTAACCCTTGGCATGTGGGGAGACCTTTCTGGGCGAGGTGGGTGGGTGGCTCATTCGGAAGCATCTTTGGGTCTTGAATTTTCAGACAAACTTGCCCCTGGAGAGAGGTGAGAGCAAGGAACACCAAGAAGAACCGCACTGGTTAGCAGCTCAGCTTTTTCTTGAAGTGCAGCCTTAAGAAAACTGGATTTTGTGAATTTGGAGGGTGTCTTATCAAACTTGAAGGTGGACACGGGGGGTCAGGGGAGAGAACAACTTCTTAGCAATTGCTATGAGCATTCTGCCTCACCTAGGTAACTTCTGCGGATCACTTGTGATACCCCGGCTTTCTGTTTTTCCAAGAATTTATTTCTACACATATTTTTCTGGACACCTACTAAATGCCAGACGTGGCTCCAGACACTAGGGCTATAGCAGTGAAAGCCAGATGAGGTCTCTGATATCACGGAGCTTGAGATCATAAATAAACAAGAAACTTTGTCACGGCAGGGAAGGTAGTGCAGAAAGTAACCTGGGCTGCTGGACCTGAGCGTGACGGGGTGAGGACTCATTTACCTAGATGCCTGCTTAGGAAAGGCCTCCCTGCCAGTAGATGCGTTTGAGCTCCCATATGAGCTGAGGCCTGAAAGATGAACAGCAAACAGCCAGGCAAATATCTAAAGGAAAACCGAAGGCAGTAGAGTTAATTGAGGTGATTCCTGTGGACAGGAGCAAGGCTGCCTGTGGAAGAAACTGGAAGAAGTGCTAGAGTGGCTGGGCTGAGTGAGCTAGAGTGAGGGGCGGAGGGAGGGCTGCCAGGAGGGAGGCAGGTCCTGCAGAGTTCTGGATGGAAGCGTCAGAAGCTTAAGGTGAATTCTAGGAGAAAGGCAAAGCCTTGGAAGGATCTAATTAGGGGAAGGTTATCATTTCATCCACGTGTTTTAAAGAACATACCGGTTGCTGCGAAGAGAATAGATTTTTAAAATTCTGGTGTTGTATTATCTACTTGACACGTAGTGATAACTTGTAAGCTCTAAGACAAAAGAATGCAGGATTTCAAAATAAAGGGTTGGAAAATTTTTCACGCAAAAATGAACAAAGGGCAAGTGTTGAATTTTGAGGCAAAATGAAATTGAAGGCAAAAATAAATTGTATGGTGACTAACATAACATAATAAAATTAAATTAAATTAAAAAACATAGTTTAAGGGCCAAGAGAGATGTTACAAAAGATGAGGCATTAAGAAGATAGGAGTGAGCAAACCTGTGTTAATCTAACAATACAGTTTCAAAATATATTAAGCAGCCACTACAGGGACAAATAGATAAATGGATCATTTTATTTGGTGATTTAAACACACAACTCTCAGAAATGGAGAGATCAAGCAAAGATAAGTAGATAGGCAGATAGAGGATCTTGATAACACTGTACAACTTTTCTGCCAACCAGTGAAGAATTCATTAGGTCTAATAAATTTCAGAGTCAGCCTTCTCCAACTCAGGCTCCATGATAATAATGAAATAAAATTAGAAATCAATTTGCAAAAGGATGGGTTAAAATCCTATGCATCTAAAAGCTTAGAAAAAAGGGATGCATCTCCTGTGGTTAAGAAGAACATAATACAAGAAATAATCAAAGACATACAAATACAGGACGTGTTGCTACTTCTCCAAATGTCCAGGGTGGAGCTGATACAACAGTAAGAGGGACATTTATTGCTTGAAACCCATTGACCAGAAAACAAAGAATGACAAGTAATGAGCTCAGATTTCAACTCAAGAAGCTCACAGAACAACTGATTGTCAAAGAAGCGAGGAGAAAGCAAAAGATGACAAAGGTAAACATGGATGAAATAAGAGCTTTATAGTCATAAAGAAGACTCAGAAAGCAAGACATTGTTTAAATAGTAAGATTGATATGATGAAGAAAAGCAGGAGCAAGAATGACCATGTCAAAGGAAAAGAAAGGCCGATGAGCTGCAGGGCTGCATATAAGGAGAGGACCTCTGCGGGGGAGGGTACCCTTGCCTCCCTCAGTCAGCAGGGCTGGCCCCTCTCCCTCTATCCCCTTCCTGCTGTCCAAGCTGCCCAGACTCCACCCTGCAGATGGGAACAAGGCCCTCAGATGGCAGAGAAACACCTAGAAAGAACCCATACCCCCAGAGATCATGAGACACTTTGGGAAATATTATGATAAAGAAAGAAAAAGAGAGAGAGAGAAAGAAACATATTTATTATTTAAGCTCCTTAAGTGCTGGATCTTTGCTAGAGCAGCTGAGCATTTTTGTCCAAAGGGTATAGAAATCAACCTGCCAAAATTTACAGATAATGAAATAACGTCAGAAAATCCAGTGGATTTTATATAGATGAGAGTATTGGAATCCATGAACAGTTCAGTCAATTTTGATTAAGAGAAACGGAGAAGAAAGTGCTCGAACTATGAGGTTTGTGCAAAAACAGGAGAAAACAGTGCTCAGGCCCCTCCCCTAGTGTTATGGAACTCAGCACGGGCTTTGGTGCCCTATTCCACCCAGGGCTGTGCGAAGCATTAAGGAAATTCTAAGACGAAAAGCTCACGGGCCCTGTCAAGCTTTCAGTCATAACAGAATTGGAGTAAGACGCGCTAGAAAAATACCCAGTGTGTAAGACAAGGCAGGATTCCTAAAAAATTGCCAAAGAGAAGTCTCTTCACCAACGTGAGAATTGTTCTGTTTTAAGAGATGGAGAGAGGCTTAGAGGGCACCATTTCAGCTGAGCCCTGAAGAAGGGAGTGACTTTCCAGGTGGAGAAGTGGACGTGCCGACCACAGCATGGCAATGGAAAGATGTGGCAGAAGGCATGGCATTTTCTAGGAATGTTGATACTAGTGAGCCTGGAGTGCAGGGTTCCTGCAGGAATGGAGCAGGAAAGGAGACAGGAATATGTAGCTTGAGGCCAATTCACGAGGCCTGGCACTCCCTCAGGGAAATGGTGTAGGAGGGCAATGGAAATCTCTTCTGGGGCCTGCGAATCATACCGCAGACATGACCTCCTCTGTCTCCTCTCAAAACTGGCCAGGTCATCAGAGCCACAGAGTGCATGCTCGCGACATGTCACCCCCTCTTCCTTCTTCAACCCAGGCCCCGGAGGCAGGCGCAAATTCCCCTGACCTGCTTTGGTTTGGAACTGCCCTCGCTTAGCAAGGCAAGGGGAACCTGGACTTCTTGGGTTCCTACAGTGCGCGGGGCACTCTACAAGCCTAATATGATGGCAACTTCTTGAGCCCTTGGGAGACAGAATTGATCATACTGCTTTTATCCATGAAGATTCCAAGAGTGAAGGGTTTTGCCCAAGGCTGGGATCTTAAGGCCCTGGGAGGGTCCCAGGCTTCTCCGGAGAAACAACTTCATAGGGTGGGGGAAACACGGGATATGGCTTTAGGCTCTAGCCCCTAATGCGGCTCCTTCTGTGCTATGTGTTCCTTAGCAAGTCACTAGACCTCTCTGAGCCTCAGACTTCCTATCTCCAGATTGCAAATAATATGAAGATCCTGTGCCAATCAGTGTGAGCAGTCTATGAGATCATATATCGGAAGTGCCTTGTGGCCCCAAATAATCTAAATACAGTTATTAATTATCACAGGAGCCTGTCGTGCCTGGTGTCTCAACAGCCCTGGCCTCTAGATTTGCCGAAAGACAACATCTTATCCAAGAATATATCACCAACTCACATCCATTCCCCCAAACATCTGTTGGTAAAGAACACGTTTAAGAACCGCTAATGTATTGAAGTATTTTCGTTCTCTCGATTCCAAATACCAAATAATTTCACATGCGTCCCAAAGACTGCTGGGAGCAGTTGTAAAAGCTGCTTCTAAATGACTAAAACAGATGGAGAGTTCATTTTTAAATGCACTACCATTTGCTAAAACAGATTAGTTTCTGAAATTCCCCAAACACCTCAAGTCTCCAGAATTTTCAAAAAGAGAATTCTGCCTTCTGGGCCGACTGGAAGTCATTTTTGGTGTCTTCCAGGTCCCACCGAGTGTCTGGTTTCTGAGAGGCCTCTGGGGAAACCCTCTCAGGAGCATTCAAAGTCGGGAAGTTCTGTTTTCAATACCAGGAATTGAAAGATGCTTGGGTTCAGACCTCGTGCAATGAAGATGGGCCCACTAGAGAGGGAGATATTGAGGAAAATCTGGATCAAAGGACACGAAACACAAGACAGTGGTTGTGGGGAGGGAAGTGGACCAGCCTGGAGGGCCCTGGGCATAGTCCCCCATTCTTCTGCTCATTCACTGCCCGGATATTGACTATGGAGCATCTACTCTAGGACAGCTGTGTTGGGGGCTTCAGGCCCTGTGTGAGAACAAGGCACAGCTGCCCCCGCTTTCCTGGGGCTCACAGTCTTGTGCGGGAGAGACTGGGAAGCGGGAATAATTCTTTACTGGTGGGAAGTCATGATAAATGATGTGCAGAGAAGCAGAGGCAGCGGAAGCCATATAAAGAGGGTCTGGTCCTGGGCTAAAAAATCTGGAAGGATTCCCTGAAGGACAGATAGAGCAGGCAAAGAGGACGATAGGATAAAGGTGTCCATGTAGAGGGAACTTCCTGTAGGAAGCGAAACAGAGCATGGACGCTTCAAGGAACGTTGGAAGGCTCCTATGGCTGAAAGAGATAGGCAAGGTGGCAGGTAGTACTGCTTTCTGTTGGGAATGGTGACAATGTTGATCCAGCATCATATCTGCCCAAACAATGTCACTCCTATCCTTCTCCTGACAGTCAAAGGTTCGGATCCCAGGAAGGCCGGACAATGCCTGACTGTGGTTATATGACCTTAGAATCATTAGCGGGTCCATGGCATTGGTCTTGATGGTGCTCTATTTTTCCGTAATTTGGCTACTTCAGTGTCTCATCATTGCTTTCTCTGCTTCCAGGATTGTCCCTCTTAAATGCATCCTCCACTCGCCTTTAAGAAGTCTTCCTAAAGGGGAGCAAGTTTCTTACTTGCCTAAAAACCCTTTGAGAGCACAATGTTCATTGCAGCACTATTCACAATAAGGCAGAAATAACCCCAGTATCTATCAACAAATGAATGCATGAACAAAATATGGTCTATGCACACAATGGAATATTATTCAGCCTAGAAAGGAAGGAAATTCTGATATAAGCTACAACATGGATGAGGCTTTATGAAGACATTATGCTAAGTGAAATAAGCCAGACACACACACACACACACACGCACATTTTGTATGATTCTACTGCTGTGAGGTCCCTAGATTGGGCAAATTCATAGAGACAGAAGGTAGAATAGTGGTTATCAGGGGCTGGGGGAGGCAGGGGGGATGGGGAGTTATTGTTTAATAGGTACAGAGTTTCTGTTTGGGATGATGGAAAGTTCTGGAAATGATTAGTGGTGATGATTGTACCACACTGTGAAGGTACTTAATACCACTGAACCATACACTTAAAAATGTTAAAATGGGAAACCAAACCAAACCACACATAACTCTTCAAAGGCTCCCATCACTGAGGATGAAAGCCAAGGTGTTTAGTGCAATCCGGCTGCTCCCTGCCTCCCAGTCTCCATCACTGCAGCACATGAAGAATCCGTTCCCCTCCCGCATCGTAGGACTGGCAGATCTCAGTGAGAAGACACGCTGTCTCTTAGTGCCAGAACTCTGCCCGCAGTGAAATGCCTGCACAGTCTTCAACATCTCGCTCAGACATACCTTCTCCTTGGAAGTATTCCTGGACATTACTACTTCCCTTGTGCTTAGTTGGGGGCTTCTCTCTCAAATGCCCTAAGACCCTCTTTTAAATATTTTCTTTAAGTGTTTGTCACCCACCCCTCAGCAAACTATAAATTTCCCAAGAACTAGCACATGAATTATTTAGCATGACATTTCCAGCACCTACCATGGCACTTGACACAAACTGGACACTCCATAAAATTAGAAGCTAATCAATGACAATACCATCAGGGCTTGTGCTGTGATCAACAGGTTATTTCTTCTATAATAGTTATTGTCATGATCAAAATCTTCTATCATCATCATCAGTATGATTATATCATCATCACCATCATCATCATCATCATCATCATCATCATCATCATCATCTAGCAGGAACATCCAGTAGAATCCTGAGTGCTGATTTCTATTCTTTGCCTTTATTCAACAATCAATGACTCAGTTGGCCAAACCTTGGGAGCTCCATGCCTCACCCTGTGGCTGCTGACTCAGCTGCCTGTCACTTCTTGATCAGACACGTGGGCGAGGGTTCCTGCCACCCCTCCCCACCTTTGGCAAAGGAAATAGCAATGACGTAGAAGAGTTCCAAGAGAGGAATGAGTCACCCAATAGTGCTCCATGAAGAAATGCCACCAGAACTGAACTGGAGCCAGGAGATGGAGCATGGGCTATTGTTTAAACCAGACAGCATAAGGGAAGATTTCCCTGAGAAGATCAGGAAAGCAACACTGGAAAGCAGATGAGAGTTCTCTTGTTCTACTTCTCTCCTGTTGTGGCAATAATGTCGGGTGTAGTTAGCATCGTATTGGCTAAACTGTGCCCTCATCGTTAGCTTTCCTTCCACCAGAAAGCTCCTTATCTTACACTCCATTCCCTTGTGTTTGTCTATTGACAAGAGAGGTCTTCGAGAGTTCACACCATTAAACCCTAGTGGGGCAATCTCCCGAAATGGAAACACTTCCCCATCTAGAATTTTCATCACTTTAGAATGATGGACAGTAGTTAGAGGAGCCCCTCAGCATCCTGGAATCACCAGACCATGGAAAGATGGCCACGAGCAAGACACACGCCAGAACAAAGGATAAAGGAAACCAAGCAATCAAAGCCAGCTGGTCTCAAGAGGTAAGTGAGGCCCCTCACCTCACCTCACCAGTGTCCAAAACAAGGGTGAAGGCAGAACAGGTGACTCACCATCAGCATGACCCTCCGGAAGAGTCTGGAGTCAGCAGCCCTGGTGGTTAGAAGGTGGATGCTGGCCACGTCAGCTCCGCTACGGTCTGCTGCAAGGGTCACGCGCCGAGGGTCCCCACCAAACACTCCGATGTGAGTCTGCACCCAGGTCAGAGCCTCCCGCTGGTCCAGCAACCCCCAGTTGCCACTCACCTCGCCAGAACCTGCAGAAAGAGGAAAGACTTTTACCCTTTGCGATCTTACAACCTGGAGTTTACCCACCCCAGTGCTGTCTGCAGTGCCTCTGGGGGACCGGGGCTCCTGTCTGTGCAGGTCTGGACAGCGAGAACAGCATGGGCTTCAGAACCAGACCCATCCAGCCGTTGCTGGGTAGGAGACCCTGCCCTTGTCATTGCATTTCTCTGGGCTGCAGCTTTCCCACCAGAGGCGAGGGCACTCGCTAGCGCGGCCGCTCCAATCAGAGGCGGTGTGCGTCATCCCACCACCCAGCTTGGCACACAGCGGGGCACCCCACATGTTGGTCCGCTGTGGTGGCTCTCCACGCCTCTTCCTCCCTGACCAGGACCAGGCATGGCTGAGGCTCTCCATCAGTTCCCACTGCCTCTTCTCCCTTGACCTTCCATAGCATTCAGCTGAGTTGATCTATTCTTTTTTCATAGAATTAAGGAAATATTTATCGAAAGCTCAGCACTGTTTTCTTAACGAAGTGATTCAGACACACACACACACACACACACTGTACATATAGTACAGCAAAAATATGCCCTCGTCGGCGTTTGGGACACTACGTGCTCATGCCTTCTGGCCATCCTCTGAATCCAGTGGATCCTTCTTGTCCATTTACACGGCTAACCACCCTGAAATACCCAGCTTGTTCTGGTTCAAGCTGAGACTCACCCACTTTGCCCCAGGAAACTCCAACAGCTCCCATGCCTTCAACCACCACCCACATGCTGCTGACTCGGGAGTGTCAGGGGCACAGAACGCTCTCCCAGCGCCAGCCCCTCATGTCTCCAGGAGGCTACCTCGCTGAAGGCACTTCAAAAGCATTGAGTCCCAAAGGGAATCGACTCCAAGCCCCCTGAGCATGCAGCCAGCAGCCTTTGCAGGATTTCTTATATTCTCCTTCTAATGCAGCACCCCCCCACCCCCCCCACCCCCGATCTGCTCCTGCACAGCCTCAGAGTCCTCTCCGACACCTTCTATGCTCTATCTCCAACTTCTCTTCCCCAGGTGCTCTGGGCTCTCTCCCCACTGAGCTCCTTAGTGCTTCTCACTGGCCTCCTGTATCCACACATCTCTCCCTCCAATGAATCCTCCATGCCACATCCTGAGTGGTCTTTTATTTTTTAATTTTTTTAGGGAGGGCTGAGTGGCCCTTTTATTTATCTTTTTATTTTTTATTAGATTTTATTTATTTGAGAGAGAGAGAGAGCACGCGCAGGGGGAGGAGCAGAGGGAGAGGGAGAAGCAGACTCGCCGCTGAGCAGGGAGCCTGATGCGGGGCTCGATCCCAGGACCCCGGGATCATGACCTGAGCTGAAGCAGACGCTTAACCGACTGAGTCACCCAGGCGCCCTGCTGAGTGGTCTTTGAAATGCATAATTCTGATCATGTCTCTCTCATATACACACAGCCCAACACACACACACACCCTGCCTTAGCCTATCTAAAATCTCCCATCTCATCCCACTAGGACCTGATCTCAGTTCTCCCAGTATATTCAAAACCCATGGGACCAGGGCGGCTGTCTCTTGGGCCCTATTTCCCTTTGTCTCCTGCCTGTCCCGATGCTGCAGCCTCCTGGCTTCTCATCAGTAGCTCAAACACACGGTCCACCCTCTTCCAGGCCTGTGCTTGGCACATGTGACCTCCTCTGCCCAGAGACCTCCTCCTCGCCCTGGCCTTCCTCCTCTTCCTCCTCCGGCCCAGTGGTCCTTCAAGTTTTAGCTATGGGTTAATTCAGAGGCAGCCCTGAGGTAAGCAAGGTTCCCCTTTCAGGGTATTTGTCACGCTTGGTGTCGCCTTCCTTGCTAGCCCAGGCCCCACCGAAACCAGTGGCACATAGCAGGTCCTTAGTCAATGTCAGGTGAATGAATGACCATAGTTACGATTAATAGGATTCAGTATGCAGTGAGAAACTATCAACGAGACTCCATATTCCCAAACAGAAACATAGGAAAATCTTGCGTCCCGATTCCCCAACCTGGCCTTCACCAAGTTGACGGGAACGCCCGCTCAGAGGACGTAACAGTACAAATTATTCTCCCAGCTGGTGAGACTCTCAGAATTTCTTCAAGTGCATTTTGTGTTCTGGGTTTGGTGAAGACATTAGCACAATCCTCACCATGGTCGTTTCTGGATTGCACTTCTGTTCTGCCTGTTAGGATGAATGCATGGTTTCTGAGGTCTTGGGCAGGGCAGGAAAGCTGGGTGCCACCTGGGTGGGACATGGTCCTGTACGTCCTGGAAGTGACATGCGCAGCCTGCATTTCCAGTGACAATATAGGAGGGTTGGGGGCGACTGTCCCTGCCTCTGACTTCCCATAGATCAGCTTCCCAAGTACAGTACTGATGTTGTGGGGTCTACAGACCCCCAGGAAGTCAGAGGAGAGGGCCCTTCAAGGGCTGCTCTTCAGACAAGTCTGGATGGGGTTTTGCCTGGTGCCAAGCAGGGAACCTGGTTCCATGGCAAGCAAGACAGGCACGGCCCTGGCCCTCACACAGCCTCAGCCGTGTGCACAGGGGCAGCGAACCAGCGGCTTTCGGGGAGTCTGTTCCAACCCCTTCCTTCACTGAGGAGGAACTTGACACTCAAGAGGAAATGTTTGTTTCAGCACGAGAAACAAATATAAGAGAAAGTCAGGACTTAGATCCCAATGCACACTCGGAACTCTCTGTCCCAACACTCAATCCAATTCAACACTTGTTGGAAAATCTATGATGTGCAAGGCATTGTGTTATTTTCATTAAAAAAAAAATCTAAGTGCTCCATTTATGGAACTTTCTCTGCTCAAAAGCACTCCTATCTCCCCCGTTCCTGCGGAGAGTCAAGTCTAAATGTCTTCCTGGCTTTTGCGATCCTCTACGAATGGCCTCGGCCCATCCAAGCAGCCTGGGTTCCCTTCATTTTCCAACACTGGCCCTCGCCCAGCCACCATAGCCACGTTCATCCTGCCATCCTGCTGTGGCCTCCTCGGTGTCCTCCTGGACCCGTCCTGCCACACACGTGAGCTGGGCTGCGCCCCTGGCATGGCACTGGAGAGGGGCTCCCTGCTGGCTGCACGTAGAGTCCAGTAGGGAGACAGATGTGAGCAGGTGTCCACCCCTGTCCACCTACCCCAGCTGCCCTGCTCTGCCCTACCACCTCCACTGGTCAGAGCCACCGCAGCCATATCCAACTGTTCCCTCATTCCCTAACTGGTTCTCGCTTGCTCACGTGGTGTCTTCAACTCTCCCTCTAAAGCTCCTTGGTGCAATTCTGGGCTCACAGTGGGCCCTCACCCGGTCTCGCTGATGGCCGTCGACTAGAGGCAGCAGGTGAGGTGGCCAAGCACACAGGTTATGGAGCCAGACCAGCTGGGCGCAGCCCCAGCCCCACCACCTACTAACACTGTGGGGCCCTGGACAAGTTACCTAGTGCGACTTGATTTTCTCTGTCCGTAAAACGGAAGTAATAACCATTCTTACCTCTTCAGGTTGTTAGGATGACTGAATTGGTTAATAATCGTAAAGGAACCAGAACAGTGCCCGGCATAAAGCACTATAAAAATTGTCTAGTTTTTCTTGACTAAAATGAAACAGATTTAGGTCCCCGCAGTATCTCCCAGATGCTCTTTGTGGGGTGTGCCTTGGCTTTTGTAGCGGACTTATGGAGGGGCAGCCACAGAGACAGGACTCTGTGCCTGTTCTTCTGGCTGGAGGGGAGCAGACCCTCTCAGGAGGCCCTGGGGACGATGAGGTAATGGTCATGGTACCATGCCCGGCCTTCTGTCTGACTCCCTGGCCAAAGCACACCTCCTCCGTCCCCACACCCACAGCGGGCCTGCAGGCTGACCCACCCACTCCTCTGAGCCTGCCCCCCCCCCGCCCCAGTGCCCCTGTTCCCCTCACTGCACTGCTTTGCCAAGCGAGGACTGTCACTGTGCCCTGGGCCCCCTGGGGTCTGCCCCCTGGCAGGATCCAGGCTGGGGAAATGGCCTCCCCCCTGGCCCACCTCCAACCCCTTCACTTCCTTTCCAACTGCTCGGTTCGCCGGGAACCAGGGCCTCCTTGAAGTACCGTTGGGTTTGGCCGTCTCCTCTCACAGAGAACACGAGCTTGTCTCGTCGGCCACAGGCCTGGCATGAGCTTCTCTTTTCATCCTCCCCCCACTGCTTTTTGAAAAGTGCCTCTGGAGGGGCGCCTGGGTGGCTCAGTTGGTTAAGTGTCTGCCTTCAGCTCAGGTCATGATCCCGGGGTCCTGGGATCGAGTCCCACATGGGGCTCCTTGCTCAGCAGGGAGTCTGCTTCTCCCTCTCCCTCTGCCTGCCACTCCCCCTGCTTGTGTGCTCTCTCTCTCTCTGTCAAGTAAATAAATAAAATCTTTCAAAAAAAAAAAGTACCCCTGGAGTCTGGAGCTCTCGGAGGACCACATTCACTGCGGGCTACAACAGTGGATGCCACACACACTGATCACGGGAGAACACGGGCAGGGACCGCACGGCCGGACTCAGTCCATGCCCGGGGCCGTTGCTGCCGCCACTGTCCAGGGGCACCTCTGGGCCAGCTGCTGGCCACACGCAGGGCTGGGGCATGACCGCAACCTGGCCCTGCCTGGAAGGAGCCCCGTCCAGGGAAAGAAAAGGGGCATTAACACCTGTGAGCCCCTGCCGGGTGCCGGGCAAGGTCCCAGGTGTCCGCCTTCCACGCGTTACCCTGTCGTCCCCCCTTGGGTCTCAGCGTCATCTGAGAGATGGGCAGCGTGGGAGTGGAGGCAGAGGGAAGGAGCTGCTCGGAGCCCCTCGGACCCACAGCGCCGCCGAGCTGCTCTCAGACCCCGTTCTGGGCGGATGCAAAGCCTGCGTGCCGCGCAGGACCCCGGGCTCCGGCCGGCACTCAGAGTAGCCGGTCTCTTTCCAGACCCGTGTTCGGAACGGCAGCGTCCAAGTATTGAAAGTGGAAAAGGCGCGAGACGAACAGGGGCGGTACAGAGACGCCTTAGGGCAGTGAAACGATTTTACTGTGTGACCCATGATGGTGGACACGTGTCCGACATTTATCGAACCCATAGAGAGTATGACACAAAGAGTGAGCCCTAGTGTAAACTGTGGACTTGAGTCGATACTAACCTATCCGTGTTGCCTCATCGATTCTAACAGAGGTGCCCCACCAATGCACGGTGTCGACAGTGGGGGAAACTGAGGCGGGGGAGCGTCTATGGGAACTCTTTGTGCTTTCTGCTCGGTTGTTCTGTAAACTTAAAACCACTCTATGGGGTAAAATCTATTAACTGTTTTTTAAGTGGTAAAGGGGGTGGTGTGCTTGCGTCACAAATTTATTGGGGGGTTCCCAGACTCACACACCCGTTCCCTTCCCCTTCCTGAGCATCCCCCGGGGCTGCGGGCCCCCGAGGCCCCTGCATAGCAGCTGCTTCACCGCAGAGCCTTGCGGGGGACGCGCTGTGGCTGTCTGTGGTCAGGAAGGCTGTGTTCGCATCCTAGTGCTTCTGTGTCTCAGTTTCTCTACGGATGCATGGCTCCCCTCTCCTGGTGGAGCTGCAGGGAGGCTCAATTAAGGCAGGCAAAGGCCCAGGAATGCGGGGGAGGCTAGGAAGTCTAGTAAATAAAGCAAAGAAGAACCGTCTGTGGTTCAATGGACATAAAAGACCCATCCTGCTGTGTACACAGAAGAACAGGGAATCCAAAGGGCATTTCTAAACCTCCGAGGGAGTGAGCCACAGGATATTTCTCCTTGCTGTTTGACCAATAGGATTCAACGCCCCGAGGGCACTCCTAACTGTGGGGCATGGAGCTCCTCGACCCCCGGGCCTCGCTGAGTCATCTGCCAAATGGCCACTCGGTGCTGGCCTCACAGAGCTGCGTGGGAATGAGAGGAGGCGATCCAGGAGAAATGTCTGGTAGAGGCCGGCACCCCCGAGTGTAACTTTCCTCCCCTCTCGCTAACAGTTTTGCTTTAAGCACAATGAACAGGCAGCATTCCAGGTCGGGAATGGGAAGGGCTGGGTGTTCTGGAAATTTCCTTCGCCTCCACCAGCAGCAGGAATGAGTTTGCCTTCCCAGAAGCACAAAAATTCTCAGTAAGATTACATGCCATGAAACCATCAGGCATGGGTAACATATGGAAATTCGCTCTCCTCTGTCTGGAAAGGCTCAGAGCCAAGGAGTCGGCCATGTCTGTGGAAAGCTCCACTTGACCACGTTCAACAGGACAAGGTTTGAATTTCACCCGCCTCTTCAGAGATGGGAGCTACGGACTTATCAAATCATCAGTCGTGTGTTTGAAAAGAGGAAAGAAAACCCAGGCAGAGTTTTTAGTGCTCTGACAGCTGACCCTGCTCCCTCTGAAGGAAAAATCTGAAATCTGTTGATCATCCACATTTCCCTCATTGGCATCTGATCATATTTTGCCTTAATTTGGTGCCCACTTTGTGGTTGTTGTGCAGGCCCAGAATCTTCTTCATGGTACTCAAGGGTTCATGCCACGGGGTGCACCCAGCCCTCCAGAGTTTCTGCCCATGCTGGATGCCTACCCACTCATCCACATTCTAGATAACTCCATCATTCTCACCATGCTACGTTCCACCTGCCCATCCTGACTTAGCAAGAAAGGCATTTGGGTCTTAAATGAGATCCTTAGAGAGCAGAGATGAAGTTCAGTGCCTCCCTGGAGGGCCCACTGTATTTTCTAAAGCCCTTTCACATGTACAACCTCACTAGAGCCTCATGTAACTGCGAATGTTGGGTAAAATTATTCCCATTTTACAGAGGAGAATACTGAGACTCAGAAATGAAGAGTTTTAGCCAGGGTCACACGGACAATGAATGGCAGAGCTGGCCCTTGGTTCTTCAGATTCCCAGACCTGTGTGTCTACCCCCGGCCACGGCTGTTTGACAAGTGCCCCACCACTGGGGGAGCTGGACATGGAGGAAAAGATGGACGTGGAGGACGATGGGGCTGTCCTCCATGGGTGCTGGTGGGGAAGGTGGAGGATGGAATCAGGGTGATAAACAGTTCTATGACTGGATAGGGGACAGGCCAGTGTTCACAACCAAGGCCAGCATTAAAGAGGAAACAGGAAACAGGAAACATCACTGATGCAGCCCTTATGTGGAGTCAAATGGCGTCCCTGTGGGCCCAGGACTATAATCCATTCCTATCGTTCTCTAGAGCAAGTCAACCCCTGTGGTGAATCCTGGCTCTGCTCTTTCCTAACTATTGATGTTAGCAGTGTCTAACCTTCTGGGGCCTCAAAATACACACACACACACACGATACAACACATAATGTACTTAGAATAGCTTCAGCACCTAGTATGATCAACCAATGGCAACTATTACTCTCATGTATGGGCGTCAGGATCGCTGGAGGGTCTCATAGGTGTGTGGGACATTCCCGAGTGCTCAGCTGGGCTGGAGGAGAGCTGGGGGGCCATGAAGGGATGGGGCTTTGGGAAGAAGGGGTTGAACACACAGAGTGGCCCTCAGCTCAGGGGATCGGCAATCCCCAGCCATGCCAGCGACTTACCAGAACTCAGAAAGCCGAAGACACCCACTCGGTAGCCAGCAGTGACCACAATGAGGTTGCCAATAGCAGCCAGGAAGGAGCCGTCAATGGCCAGCTGTCCATCAGTCCCCCTCCCCTCCATGGTGTTGTGGAAGAACACCAGCACAGACGCGTTGGGGGCCTGTGGGGAGTGGAGAAATATGAGGCTATAGGTTGGCCCATTCTCACCCACCAGAGCTTGCTGAGGACACCTTTCCCAAGAAGGTGCCAGATTCTGAGTCTACCCACGACTCTTCCTGTCAACTCCATCACATAGCACGCTTAGTCCCATGTCACAGGCTGAACTGTGTCCCCCTAAAATTCTGGGGTTGAATCCCTAACTCTATGACCTCAGAATGTTACCATATTTGGAGAGGGTCCTATACGGAAGTGATTAAGCTAGTGGGCCCTCATCCCATATGACTGGTATCCTCAGAAGAAGGGGAAATTTGGATGGAGACACACACAGAGGGATACCATGTGGACACAGAGGGAGGAGGAGATGACCATCCGTGGGCCACAGAGAGTAGCCTCCAAAGGAACCAACCCCACTGACACCTGGATCTTAGACATCTGGCCTTCAGAATGTTGAAAAAATGCCTTTCTGTTGTTTACGCCTCCTGGTCAGTGGTGCTCTATCAGAGTAGCCCTAGCATGCTAATAAGCCTGGTGTCACAGATAAGGAAGCTGGGGGTCATGAAAAGTGGATGCTTTGCTCACATTGCAAAGTGAGCAGGGGGCAGAAAAGGCAGCCCACTGCAGACCTGCAGCCCATCGCTTGGAGCTAAGCAGTCTTCTAACACCCCAGCTCTGCCCCATAGAGAGATGGCTCTAATGACTGAAAGCACTTCCATTTTGCAGGTGTGAACACAGGCTCAGGGTGGTGAAGTGACTTTTTAAAACATGTACAGAGAGGAAGGGGCTGACCCAGAATTCCAACCTCAGCCCCCTCCCAGCACACTCTCCTGGGCTCTTCTGTCCGTGACACTGCATCTTTCAGGTGAGTGACGAGTAGCTCTCTATTACCAGGATGGGTTTCAGGCAGCATGGCCAAACTGAAAGGACTCACCAAGGAGGATACAAACAGTCTTCCAGAATAAACTAGGGGCCGGAACTGGGGTGTTGGGGACTACATAGCCCCAAGCGATGGGCTCCAGGTCTGCAGTCACTTCCAGGTGGAATGACCCTCATTCCTTTACGTGTGGTCTCTGTCCCACTCACGGTCATTTCCAATGTCCCCCATTGGTCACCTATCGACTCATTAGTCTCCATGCAGTGTTTTATTTAATTCCTGCACGAACTTTATGAGCCAGGATGCTATTTCTCTCCCACTTTCAGAACCAGTAACTGAAGCACATAGAACATGGTTACCTTCTCTAGACCAGTGAGGCAGTGGTCAGTGGCAGACTCGTTGGGAGCCAGATCTTAATCCAGCATCACAAGGAAGGGGTGACCAGTGCTGGGCAGAGGGGACCCATTGTCTCCCTCACCTGGTCTCCCTGCTCATAGTAACACAATCTATGAGAGCTTTCACATCTGGGGGGCCTCATGACAAAGCTCAGTCAGACCAGCCTGCTGAGGTCACACATCTAAAGTGCAGTGGACTCTCGCTGCTAGTAGACCAGGGACCAGGAAGCTGTGGCATGGTCTGGGGTACCATGGCATCTATCAACACCAGGTTGGCATCCCCAGAAACTCACATTTCCTAAAACTCATCAGTGGCTTTTTATTTTGTGCCCTCTGATCCTTCCCCACAAATAGGAAACTCAAACATGGAGTATCAGGCTCATGGCTGCTACTTAGGCAGATCTGGGCTCCCAAACAGGGCATAATCCTGTCTGGGTCACAGCCCCAAACCTCACCCTGCAGAACTGCCCCAAACAAGACTCCACGCGGAAACACCCCTAGGGGTCGCTCCTCGGGTCTTCCAAGGACAGCAGCTGGTTGGTTTTCTCCTTGGCAGATGAGCCACAGTCAGGCTCTGTCCTCTCCTCCCTGTGGTTCTCTCACCCTCTCAGAGACCCTACATCGCTGACCCCCCCCCCCCCACTGCCTGGCTCACACCTCCCTCCCCGCCACGCCGCTCAGGCAGCACCCCCTGACTGCCACCCAACACCTCCCGTCACTGTGTCCCTTCCTCTGTATTTCTCCTCAGAGTCTCATCAACACCACCGTTGTTCAATACTCACGTGCGTATCTGTTTCTGCCCTGCCCACTAAAA
Organism: Mirounga leonina; assembly: GCF_011800145.1. Taxonomy (NCBI): domain Eukaryota; kingdom Metazoa; phylum Chordata; class Mammalia; order Carnivora; family Phocidae; genus Mirounga; species Mirounga leonina. The sequence continues at coordinate 73,722,406 of NW_023270415.1, read as the reverse complement.
TGTAAATCCTGAGGGCAACAACTCTGTTTTAGTCACCTCTCTGTCCCACCCAGAGCAGTGTCCCCCAACACAGGCCCTTTAGGAACTGAACTGGGACAACCGTGCCCCATTTGCCATGGGGGTGGCCTGAGGATGTGGGCAGGAACAGGTGAGGCCGGGTGGGCACCAGGAGGGCCCTCTGCTTCCTCTTGGCCACACAGGCTTTCAGGAAGCCAAGTACCGCCAAGGACAGTGCTGGGGGCGCAGAACCTGAGCAGGCCACGGAGGGGAGGGGTGGATGATTCTGGCAGCTGTGGGGACAGAGGGTGTCTAATGGGGCAGTTTTCAGGGCAGACAATCAAGGGCTTCAGAACTCACCACGTTCTGAGGCACAAACATGTTAAGATACAAGCAGTCTTCACTGACTCCGGGAGACACGGGCGCCGTGGTGCCTGGCTGCCAGCAGCTGGCCCTGGGGATGCGGACAGCATGACTTCCAGGTAGACAAGCAGCAATACATGCCTCATCTTCCTTCCTTGCCCACCACCATCGGCCAGAACCCACCGCCCTGTCCGAAGCCCCGATGGCTACCAGCTCTGCAGCAATTAGGCAGCTTCGGGACATGGAAAAAGGGAGTGACAAGCACAGGGAGGAAACGGCAGGATGCCCACCACTCTCTCTGCCGTGGGTTGCGGAGGAACACCTCAAGGGACAAGCTGCCAACTCGCAGAAAGGATGCCCAAGATAGAGATGGGGGACGTGGGTGTTGCTCGCGCCCTTGGCCCTTCCTTGCTGCAAGTGTGCAGACCTGTGGCCGGATGTGGAGCCTGAGCTGCTTTCTGCATCAGGGCAGGGTCCAAGCATGCCAGGCTGAGCAACCCTGGGGCACGAGAGCGGAGACCTTGTCTGGGATACGCCCAACGGCAGCCTGATGGGACCCGCCCCACAGGTGATTTCACGCATCCCCCAACGTCCTTTGTGCTGGACTCTGAGAAGGCCAGCCTCCCCTTCACGTGGCTCCACGCTGACATGGGGAAGCACTCAGATTAGTGCACGTTTATTCCTTTTGCGTCTCCATGGTGGAGACTTACCACCGTGGCTGTCCACACCTTGCCACCATGGTCCAAGTTCAAGCCCTCAATGTCCTTGCCTGGAGCATTCAAGAGTTCCCAGCCCTTCACTCTTTCTGGCCCTGGCCTGGGGACCTCCCCACCAGCCAGGCATGGGTGACAAGGGACAGCACAGGTGTAGCGGCCTCAGGACAGGGCTACAGGGGTCTGTGGGAAGGTGGGGAGCAGAGACAGGAGAACGGTGCTCTTTTCATGGGTGCTCTGAACACAAGCTGGTGAGAAAAACGACAACATCTCCAACGTGTCAACTGGTTAAAGTGCTGTATGTATGGGAGGGGACAGGTGAGACTGAACATGGTTGATGAGGGAGGAAGAGAGGATTGAATTTTTTTTCCCTTTTTTAAAACTCTTTTTCATATTGTTCCTACTGGGGAAAAAGTCCTTTTAAAATAATGTCTTTCATGGGCGCCTGGGTGGCTCAGTCGTTAAGCGTCTGCCTTCGGCTCAGGTCATGATCTCAGGGTCCTGGGATGAGCCCAGAATCGGGCTCCCTGCTCAGTGGGGAGCCTGCTTCTCCCTCTCCCTCTGCCCCTCCCCCTGCTCTCTCTCTCAAATAAATAAATAAAATCTTTTTAAAATAAATAAATAAAATGTTTTTCAGGAGCTCATGTGCTTCTCCATCCCTGGAGTGGATTTCTCAGCCCCACTGAACTCAGCTGCGGCCAGGAGGCTGCTTTCCAGCTACCGCCAAACTGGCGCAGGTCACCGATGCACCCCAGCCCCCTGCAGCCCTGGCCCATGGAAATCTCCCATGAAGACCCTTCCAAAGCCTCTCTTCCCTGGATGCAAAGTCAAGGAATGTTCATGCTGAGGAAGGCAGAGCCTCCACAGCCTGGGTCCCTGAATCACTGCAGGGAGCAGAACATGCCGGCCCCTCCATCACCACATGTACTTTGCAGGAGCAAGATAATGATATTTGAGGGTTTATCTGTAAGAGCACTTAATGCCCTCTTGATTACTGCCCACCCCCATTCACCTCTCCAACTGGAATGCACTGCTCTGCTGCCAAGTCTCACTCAGATGGATTTGAATGGGAGAGGCATTCCCTGGGCATTCACCAAGAGGTGTCCCACTAGATCCTCACCGTGGCTTGGTGGCGTCCCAGGACCCTGTCCAGTTCAAGGGCTCGGGTGCCTGGAAGCGGCTCTCTGCCAGGGGCGGGGCGGCATACGGAACTCCCAGGAACTGATCCACTTGCTTCCACGAAGTGCCCACCTGGATGGCCTGGGACCTGCCCAGCAGCTGGCCGTGGGGGGCAATGGTCACAGAAGGTGCTGGTGTCCCAAAGCTGAGCAGAGGGATGTCTGTGGGGAGGGGGGTGTGAGGGGAAGAGACAACAGTGGGTGCTCTATTCAAACAAAACACTGCTTTTCACACTTTAAAAATGCCAGTAGTTCATTCAGACCCCAGTAGTCCGAGCCTAGCCAGGTTACTTTTCAATGTGAAAAAATAATAGTAATAATAATAGCAAATACAGCTGATGTTTACCAGGCACTGAATGTCTGCAGAGCATGACACCGAACCCTTCTCTATGATTCTTCCCACCCAGAGGCTACGCAGAGCCTAACTCAGCCCTGCAACCCCTTATTCAGCACAAGGGGGCCAGGCGTGAGCTGTCATTTAGAAGTACTTGGATTTTTAAAACAACAGAGGGACACAGAGAGTACAACGCTCAGCCAATCCCCCCGGAGGGGTCTGGAGTCAGGCCCCACCGTCAAACACATCGGTGACTTCTGGGGTGCAAGGTATAAATCACTCATACTAACAGGGATGGACAAAGAATATGATTTCTTTAGTCCCTTGAGGCCAGATGGTGCCACCAAATAAGTTTGCCACAAACTCAAGAAAAATTTTTTTTCTAACTTTTAGAACTCTGGGATTTCAGAATTGCCGAGGAGAAACTGTGGGCCCTTATTTGCATTTCGGTGGTCAGAAAACAGAGGGAGGGTCCAAGGGTGGATAGCTGCCAAGACTTGAAGGTGTAGGATTCAAAGGGTTTCTGGACCCCGATGGCGACCACAGCCCGTTCACACGGGTCAAGGGCCAGCTCGGGGCCCCTCTCCAGGCCACTGCCCCTGCCCCTGCCTGCAACACCCCCTCTCCCCCTCCTTCATGGCCCCAGATTCCATCTGGCCTGTCAGGTCCAAGCCTGCAGCCACCTACCAGCCTGCCCTTGCTGCTTGGCCTCCAAAGCCTCAAGCCCCCACCTTGTTATGCTAATCCCCGCACTCCCATCAGCCTCTCTCCCGCAGCTTCTTATCTCCTCAACCACATTTTCTCCCATTCAGTGATTGAGTCAATCAACTTTTGTTGGGACCCTGGCTCCATGCCCAATACCATTTTCAGGGACTTGGAACCGGCCTGTGTCTGATTCCCCCGCAGGGCTCAGGGCCTGGCACGAAGGAAACACTGAATGCTGGTGAAGAGATGTTCTCTCTCTCAAGCTCCCTCTCTCTCCTGTTGCCTGTGTGTGTGAGAGAGAGAGGGAGAGAGGGGGAAATCGCTTTTCATTTCCTGCAGGTGTGTTTGGTTTGCTCGGCTCCGCGGTTGGCTGTGAGCTTCGCTGCTAGCCTGCAGCTCCGTCTACGCCCTCCTCTATCTGCGAGGACAAACGAGGAGCACGGGAGAGGAGACAGACAGGCAGAAGTCTGCCCATTCCTCAAGCTAGGTACGATGCAGTGGCTCAGCTGAAGGTGATTTCGTCCCCAGGGGACATTTGATAACATCCGGAGACCGTTTCGGTTGTCACCAGGGTCTGTGAGGGATGCTGGTTACTGACATCCAGTGAGTAGAGGCCAGGGATGCTGCTAAACACCCTGCAATAAATAGGACAGCCCCCACAGCAAAGACCCATCCTGCCCCGGCTGTCAACGGTGTGAGGCTTGAGAACCCCTGGGATGGTGTGCGTTCATGACTCCCGGGCCACCGAGGAGCATCGTGGGGAGGAACCGACGCATGGTTCTGGAAGCAGACCTGTGTTTTAGGTTATATACACCAGCTACTTTGGGGAAACTTCCTAATTCTTCTGATGCTCAATTTCCCCCTGAGAAAGAGGAATGATAGCAGCCCCTACAACACAAGGATGTTGGGGATAAGTACATGGTGCCTGTGGTGCTCTGAGCCCAGTGCCTGCAAGGGGCTGGGGCTCTACACATGAGTAAATGAATGAATTGGAGGGAAGGAGGGAGGGAGGAATGGTGGGAGGGAGCAGGAGAGAGGAAAGGAAGGAAGGAAGGAAGGAAGGAAGGAAGGAAGGAAGGAAGGAAGAAAGAAAGAAGAAAGAAAGAAGAACGAACGAAAGAAAGAAAGAAAGAGAAAGAAAGAAAAAGAAAGAAGGAAGGAAGAGAGAAACAAAGGAAGGAAGGAAGCAAGCAAGCAAGCAGGAGGGAAGGAGGGAGGGAGGGAAGGAGGGAGGAAAGGAAAGTTGGAAATAGTGATAAAACTCTCTCTTGCAAAAACCCTGCAGTGCTAGTCTGAACCCAGCGTGGAAAGAAAGGGTTGCACGTTCTAATCTGGTCTTAGTCACCAGTCACGGCTGGTCTCAGCCCACAGCTCCTCCTCACAAGCTTTCCTGCTTCAGTGGTAAATCACAGGACCTCAGGCAAATATTCAGGATTGCGGGTGCTAATATAGCAGAACCTTCAGACTCTGTCTCCCTGCTGGCCTTTTCCTCCTCAGGAAAACAGCCACGTTTCGTGAACGTGGCACCCTCTGAAGGAGGGAGCAAAGACACAAAATACAAAAGCTAAAGAATTTCAAGAGAATGCAAGCCAGCTTTCCCACAGACAGTGGAACTCAGCCCTCCCTCCAGAGGCCGCCCAATGAATCCCAGACTGAATGAGATCCAACATGGGGAAAATGTTAGATGTGCAGTTCTCTCTTTTGAACTGTTTTCCAGAAAATAGTGGATTCTTTCTAGAATAGCCCCATATTGAGGCCACAGGACTCCTTAGGTGAAAAAAATTATCCAGAGCCGTGTGTGTGCTCAAGGTGCAGACAGTGTCTGGGGACATACACACGGCCATGCGTCTTCAGCTGGAGGTGAGCCTTTCACATTGAACTTGAGTTAAACAGAATTAATGAACAGTCTAATTTGTTTTATAGGACCTAAACCCCAAAGCGAGGCATCCCTCCTCAAAAGGATAACCATGCAGATTAGCTAGACTATGGGTGAAATATACTATTGAAATCTAACTTGACTAAGGACTATGAATGTCCAGGTAGAAGACAAGACTTGAGATTGTAGGCCCGAGACCACAGCCTACAGGAATCAAAGCACTCCCAGGTCTGGGGAGCACGCTCATGGTCTGAAGCCTGAGGTGGAGAAAGGGGCAGAAGAGGAGGATACCACTGGATCAAGACATGCCTGCAGATCACCAGCACTCTAAGGCAGGGTGGGACCAAATCTGGCTGCTGCCTGGTTTTCTAAAGAAAGTCAACCACACCCATTTTTTTGTATTTTCTGTGGCTGCTTTCTTGCTAAAGTGGCCGAGTTGAGTCGTTAGATGCATAGAGCCTAAAATATTTATCTGGCCCTTTACAGAGAAAGTTAGCCAACCTCTGCTCTAGAAGGTAAGATGGCAGAAATAGGCAACGTTTTAAAAAGTCATTAATTTCATGCCATGAGCATGTCTAATGGGGGAAGGGCTTCCCCCCGGCCTCCAGCTCCCATGTCTCCCATTATACAGGTCTTACCTATTTCACTTAGTGATGGACTTCTGTGATTTCTTAGATTGCTATGTTTTCTCCCCTTGCTGGCTTCCTCCCAGAATCCCAGCACCTAACACATCTGACACATAGCAATACCTTACTGAATGCTTTCTTTCTTTTTTTTTTTTTTAAGATTTTATTTATTTATTTGAGACAGAGAGAATTAGAGACAGAGAGTATGAGAGGGAGGAGGGTCAGAGGGAGAAGCAGACTCCCCGCCGAGCAGGGAGCCCGAAGCGGGACTCGATCCCGGGACTCCAGGATCATGACCTGAGCCGAAGGCAGTCGCTTAACCAGCTGAGCCACCCAGGCGCCCCTTACTGAATGCTTTCAAATGAAACTGAGCCACGAGAGCTCTCCTCTCCACAGTGACCGTGATATGGTTGCTAGATGATGTGGTTTTGTGCAAGCAGATTGTATCTAGAGATAGGAGTCCTGGCTCCAAGCTCCCATTCTATCATCACTAGCTGGGAGAAATCAGAGAAGTAACTTCTCTGGGCCAGAGTCTCTTGATCTCTAAGATGGGGATAAAACCCTTATCTTCCCACCTCACAGGATTTGTGTGAGGACCATTTGAGATAAGGCATGTGACAGAACTTGCTAAACTATAAAATGTCAACAAAAAATGGCCTATTTAGTTATTTTACTAAGAAACTCAAAGACCAAATGGCTTCCATAACTCAAATAAATGAATAAAGGTGGTGCAGAGAAGCTCTAGCTTAGAAGTAGGATCTTCACCTTCCTTTAGTCCCTCCCAAATGAATGCCACCTAGCCCAAGGTAACTTTGGCCAATTTTTCCTAAAGAACCTCAAAAGCCACCGCCCACAAGTCACCACACACTCAAACGGTCCCTCCCAGCTATACCCAGGCTCTCCAAAAGAACCGCTAAAGCACAGGCTGGGACTCACTCAGCTTCCGGTAGATGTGGGTGGCCTCCTCACGGAGCAGAAGTCGGCAGTTCTGGGCCTGCAGGCTGTGTGTGCAGATCTGGGCATCAGCATAGAAGACACACCTCACAGCACCAGGTCGGGTCTGCAGAGTGGTGACGAGGCAGGCCTGGTGACGGGAGCATTCTACAGAATAAGAGGAGAGTGAGGCTTGGGCTTCAGAGATGGCATCTCAGCCATGCATCCATCCCATCATGAATCCTTGAATCCATGCATCACCTATTCATCCGTCAGTCCACCCATTCATCCAGTCATGCATCTATGAATCCATGCACCTATCAATCTATCCATCTAATCATGTATCAGTGCATCCATCCATCCATCCAATTATGCATTCTTCCATCTGTATACCCAGGCATCCATGGAGAAGGATGTCTCCATCCGTCTATTTATCCATTCACCCATCCATCTATCCATCCATCCATCCATTTATCCATCCATGCATCAATCTATACAACCATGCATCCATCTATCCATCCATGCATTCATCTATCCACACATGCATCCATCCATCTATGCAATCACTTACTTATTCACTGGAGCACCTACAATACATCCCTGGCACTGTGGCAGGGGCTGGAACTAGAATTGGGGTTGGGGGGAACCTACCTCTCCCATCAATCTATTTTCCACACAAAAATCGGGTTTTTGATAGTTTATTTAATTCACAAATGTGCTCTTGACATTCCCTTGTTTGAAGCAACTCCATGGCTCCCCATTGGCCTTAGGATTAAGTCATACCAGACAAGGCTCTCCATGCTCCAGCCCTTGCCTTCTTCTTCAGCCTCATCTCCCTTTCCAGCTCCCCCATCATACCCACTATTTTCCACCAGGGATTATGTACTTTCCCATGTGTACCAGGTCCTGCATTAGATAATTTACATTATTCATAGCATTCAGGATTTTCAGTCCTAAGAACGGCTGTGAAGATGGTGTTGACTCAGTCACTTGGGCAAGCTGTGAACTGTGTAAAGACCTTATTCATAGCCCAGTCTGTGCTATGGCAGCACCCAGAGTTGTGCAGTGCACAACCTGTACATCCATACATGCCTCTCCTGTAAGATTTGCATATTGTTACCCAACCTTGTAGGTGAGGTGATTCATGGAATCAGAGAATTGGAGGAATATGAATGTTATCCAATCTCAGGCTCTTGCAGAGGTTAAAATCTTTGTAGACCATCTCTATCAAGTTGTTATCTAACTTTTGTTTAAATACCAGTGACTGGAAACCCTCTGAAAGAAGTATGCATCTGTGGACAGATTTGTCTATTAGAAACTTCTTTATATTGCATTGAAAAATGTCTCTTGAAATTTGAGTTTTACCCATAGGTCTTAGCTTTGCCCCAAGAACCTGGCCAGGACAACTATATTTCTTCCTTGCCACGATGGCCCACCTATAATCTGAGGACAGCTCTTACCACTTCTGCTCATCTCCTGTGTCTCAGACTAGCCCTCTAGATCCTCCCTCTCATTGTCTTCTGACCCTGGCTCAATGTTGCTCACTTTCTGGCTGGCTTCTCCCCTTGGAGACCTTGACTATGGGCTGCCCCTGCAGGAGGATGAGGAGACGGCACAGGAGGGCCCACCCAGGGTCTTGTCCCCAGGTTCATCCCTTCCTTCCCTGGCACTCCAGATCATCTTGGGGTCTCCCATGTGTTTCTGAGATCAGGAGCTTGAACAGCACTCTGTGAGGCCCCATCCCAATCAACCACCCTCCCTGGGGGTGGAGGAGCGATGGGAAACTCCCCTTACCAAACAAACAGAAGTCTCTGGCATCAGAGAAGTCTCTGGTGGCAGCAGTGCTGATGTGGGCAACATCGAAGTTCCTGAAGGACGGGTCAACAACTACTACAGAGGGGGCCAGGGACTGCCATGATCCCAGAGCGACTAGGAGAGAGAGCAGGGGACATCAGTCACACACAGCTTTCACCTGTTTTGATGATGAAGATAATGGGGTGTCACCTCATGCCCCGAAAAAGCAGCCCCAGGCCATCCTCCTTGTGGCCTCCATTCTCATGAGACCCCATTCCTTGATTTATACTCCCATTCTACAGTGATTTATTCAGAGTTCTTTATGAGCCAAGTTCTGTGCTCAAGCCTACGGATACAAAGGTTCAAAAAAAAAAAAAAAAAGCATGGCTGTTTCTACTAAGCAGCTCAGGGTAGAATGGGAGAGAAGTAAACAAGGTAAGGCGAGCATCATAATACAGGTGTTACAATGCAATCATCAGAATGAAGCTAAGTGACAGTGATAATTGCAGATGTATCCGTGTTGTCGTGTGGTGCTGTATGTAGGGCTTCCCAGACACCACGTCACCAAATCCTCCCCCAGCCCTCCAATGGAGAAAAGATCATTGTCCTCCACAGCGGATGCTGTGGTATGCTGTCTAGGCCGCCTTTCAGGTCCCAGCCTCTCATTTCCCCAGCGTTGGGAAGTTGCTGTTCGGAGGCTCCCAGCCTAGTCCCCTCCAGGAACTGCCTATGGTCGAGGCGAGCTGCTTCCCCTCCCAGGGTCAGCCTGTGGCCAAACACTAGTCCATATGGGTATGCAAAGGCCCAGCCACCTGCCTCAAGATGGGACAACCCTGCAGAGCCAGCCCAGCTTCAGAGCTCACCATGGGATCCACAGGGCCAGGGGGTTTGGTTGGCGTGGAAGTTCTGCTTCTCCCCCTGCTCATTCCTGCCCCCTCACTTCCTTACAGGGGCCGCTCCCACGAGCCCTGCGCCTGAAACTTCCTGCATGCAAATCTCCATCACTGAGTTTGTTTCCTGGAAAACAGCAGCTAAGAAGACGAATGAAATGAAGCTTGCCCCAGAGAGTGCCATTCTTCGGGGGCGGAGCAGGAGTGAAACTGGGTCTTTGCATGCACAGAGCCTGTGCCCTCCTGGCTCCATGGGGCGGCCTCCCACCATCTGCACACTTGTTCCACAGACAGGGAGGGATGTCCAGGTGCAGCTGCCAGACAGATGGCTTGGCGCAGGTACAGAGTCCTGCCAGAGCACCGGTGTCCCTGTGAGGACAGAGGGGACCCTGAACAGGGACCTTGATCTTCCCCTCTGAGGGAGGACTGCGGGTCTGGGTGGGTGGGTGCATTCTTCTGGCCACAAAGAGCATGGAAGGCAGCAAAATGCTGCCTCCTGACATAGAATCTCCTGATTCTAGCACTCTCGAGATCTGTTCAGTGAGAGTGTCATTTAGAGTTCATGGAGATAAATCTAGGTACTTATTTACTTTTTCTTTCTGTTTTTGATTTTTTTCAGAAGACCACAGGAGTGTATCCTTATAATAAATATCCGTGAGCATTTCCTTCGTGTCTGGCAGAACAGCATGGCAAACGTAGATGTAGATGCGGCACTTTGCAGTTGACAAAGTGCTCCACTTATCAGCTAAGCGCTTTAAGGTTGTTACTCCACTGTCTCAGGGTCCTCCTCTGCAAACTGTCCTGACGGCTGATCCCCACAAGGGAGCTCCGAGCTCCAGATGAGTGGTAGGGTAGGAGCCGTACGTAAGTCCTCCCTCACAAAGGAGGGGTCAGAAGCTGGGAGAGGTTCCGCGGCTTTCCAAGAACACAGAGCTGACTATGACCAAGCCGGAGACAGAACCAGCCCTCTTGGCAACAAGCCAGCGCTCCTTCCATCCCTTCTGAGCTTCCTAAATACCTGAGCACCCTTTCTGGAAAATTCTCCCCAGGTAGGAAAGGGTCTTTGTCTTGGACAGTGCCATGCTCTTAGCTATATGGGGAAGGCTGTCATTTTTATCTCAAACCTGCCTTTGACGCCCAGAGCACTAAAATTAGAATGGTAAATAAAGTAGCAAACAAACTAGCACTGCGCCTTTTTCTTCTTCATTTAAAAAAAGAAGAAGAAGAAAGAAGAAGAAGAAGGAGAAGAAGGAGAAGGAGAAGAAAGAAAGGTGCCTGGCTGGCTTAGTCGGTTAAGAGTCTGCCTTCAGCTCAGGTCATGATCCTGGGGTCCTGGGATGGAGCCCCACGTTGGGCTCCCTGCAGCTCCCCCTGCTTATGCACTCTCTCACTCTCTCTGTCAAATGAATAAATAAAATCTTTTTAAAATAAAAAATATTAAAAAAAGAAAGAAACAAGAAAGAAAAAAAGGGTTTATCCAAAGAAGGTGCCAAATAATGTTGCCAGATTTCTGATGGACTCAGCCAGAGAAGGAGAACCCCCATACTTGTCCTGGAACTGTGGGGCCATCCTCAGAATCTGGAGCCACGTCTTTCTGACCTCGGGTTCTGGCTTCCCCACAACAGACGCTGGGCTTTCATTATCTTAAGCATCCTCCACGTGTTACTATTTTCATGGTCAGTTCAAGTGGCATTTCTGCAGCATGACAAAACTGCATATTTTTAGATAGTGGGGACACTGCAATTTCACAGAAGACATACAATGGGGTTTTAGGACCTAAGTTGCCAATTATGGTCTTAAAATGGAAGCCTTGGCCGCACTCCGTGCTTAGCTTGATGTCTGGGGGAAAGCGCTATAATTGAAGGGTGCACTTCGTCTCCAAAGTGAGAGTCGGCTCGTCTGTCGCCATCCCAGGGCCTGGAGCCAAGTCTCTGCCACACCCTTTCCCCGTCCCTCTCCCCCAGCTGGCAGGGACCCTGGGACGAGCCACGGCTGGTGTGCAGAATCCAACATCTGGGGTTCATGCATCTCATGCAAATTCTGAGAACAAGTTCTTTGTGAATGTAAAACCCTGGTAAAGTATGAAAGCTAGACATCTCAGTAGCATTTCAGGGGAGTTTACGATTTGCCAAGAGACGGGCAACACCATTGCATTTAGCATTCACAGGATCCAGGAACACCCCCGAAGGGCTTAGCTGCTATGAGGCTGGGCCTGGGCTTGAGCCCAGCTCCTCCGGGTTCAGAAACCAGGCTTTACTACACGACCAGCTCTCCTCTCCTGTGGTAGCAGCTTTCAGGCCTGCCCAGTGGGTGCCCTCTGTGCCATATTCTTTAGTGTTCGTTTGGTTTCTTTTGTTTAAAATACACTTTATAGATTGCAATGCCAGCATCATTTACTTTAAAAAAAATCATCTCCCCTTGAATTTGAAATGCTATGTTCATCATATATTAAGTACTTATATATAAATGAATTTTGTCAACCTTGTGTTTTTCTTTTTTTTTTTTAAGATTTTATTTATTTATTTGACTGAGAGAGAGAGAGAGCTCAAGCAGGGGGAAGGGCACAGGGAGAGGGAGACGCAGGCTCCCCGCTGAGCGATGGCTCCACCCCAGGACCCCGGGGATCATGACCTGAGCCAAAGGCAGATGCTTAACCGACTGAGCCCCCGAGCTGCCCCAACCTTGTGTTTTTCATTCATTTCTTTGTAAATTCTAGCTCAACCCTCACACTGCTTAAACTAGTCACTGTGTAATACATTTTACCAGCAAATGGTAAAAGTCTTCCCATGTTATTTCTTTTTATAAAATATTCCTTGGCTATTTTTGGGTATTTATTCTACCAGATGAAATTCAAAGCCGTTTTATCAAGTTTCATTAAAAGCTCCTTTGGGATATTAATTGGAATGTCCTTAAAGTTAAAAACTAACTTGAGAAAAAGATTTTAGATTTTATTATGTTTCATGTTTGCTGTCATGAAGAACAGAATGGAATTTTTTTCCCCATTATATTTTTAAAAGAGTTATTGTTGGCGTAGAGGAAAGCTATGTATTTGCGTGCGTTTATTTTCTAACAGGATCCTGAACCGACTCAATGTAACTCGCAGACGTGGTCAAAAGACAGGCTCCTCTCTGTGAAATGGGGCCCGATCTAGATTGTGGATGTAAGTGACCTGCCTTGGGGAAGGTGTGGCCAGGCAGACCTCTGTAGTAACCAATTTAGTTCTGTATTTGCCCATTTACTCAACAACTCTTTCTATATTCCAGGTACTGTATCTGCAAGCAAAAAGAGGTGGAAGCCTGGAAAAAAAAGCTAACTAGCTAAAAAGTTTGGAATCCTTCCTACTTCCCATGAGTAATTCTCAACCTTTGGTGAATATTAGAGTCACTCAAAGAATTTGGTATAAATTCCAGAGCTCAGGCACGGTCCCCACATCAACAAGCCGAGGCCTCTGTGCTCCTTATTCCCTTTCTAGGTGACTCTGACACACAACCAAGTAGAGAACAATTGCCTGACACAGTCTCTAAAATATTCCTTTTGGTTTCTTTTGATTTGGCCATAAGTGATGGAGAAATAGCTTCTGCATTCAAAATTCACTCAGCCTGATGCTGTGTGTCCTTGGGTAAGTTCCTTAACTACTCTGAGAAACGCGATTCTTTAAAAAATCACATCTTTGTGTTAAACATTGCCCTTGCTCTGCATGTCTAATAAACACAATGCCTCCCAGTGAATGACACGTGAGCCCGGACATGGTATAAATGAGCTCATCAGGCCCTTTACTTTGAGACCCTTTGAGTCAGGCCTCAGGAAACTAGTCCTTTCCTCCAGAGCAGGGGGAAAGGGGAGCATGAGGGGGAAGTGATCAGAGGAGAAGGGGATGGTTGGCTCCTCTAAAATGACTGTCCAGTCTGGTAAGAACAGATGCCTCCCGGGATACCCAGGACTTCGCTGCCCTGCAGTGCCAAGTGCATGCTCTTGAACTGTGCTAGACTCTGCAGCCCCCAGGAGCCACTGCTGGGCAGGGGAGAATGCAGGGGGTCATAGGCCTGCCCCTGAAATTGCCAGAAACCAGAGGATGAGTGAACACATCAAGCAGCTCTAAGGAATGGTTGGCTCTGAGTGTAGGTCATGAATGAGACATACATGGTAGAGCAGCCTGCTTCCCTGAGTTTATCCCAGCTCCCCATCCCCCAGCCCGGTGACTCCTCCTCTCCGAGCCTCTGATTTTTCAACAGCCAAATGGGACGATCATGCTGTCCTCCTCCTGGTGTGGTAGTGATCGGGACTGGCGGGCACGGGGGTGGGAAGCTTAGTGAACAGAGCCACTCACAGGGCCTCTGGGTCAAGCTGGGGCTTCTCGCTGCATTTTGGTCACTGTCTTCTCAGAACTACGGAGGGCTGAGCCTCATCCAAGTACTGGGGGGGGGTCCCCAAGTGGTATAGGAGCCAGTGATGTCCTGACTTCTGCCAGATCCCTGCTTCCCTTTGCCCCACCCCAGCCTGGCCCCAGGACACCTTGCTGCCTGCCCAGATGCCCCTCATCCTCTGCCCTCTGGCCCTCTGACTCCTCGGTCTGGTCATAGGCACAGTGGAACTGGGCAGTGGGCCTGTCTGACTAGTCGCTGGGCCTCAGTTTCCACAGCAGACATGCTGCTGAATATAGCAACAAGGTTTCAAGAGCTCAACACAACACAAAACGAAACCCTCTCGGCCCCTGAACCTACTGTTGACCCCCACACCATGTTCTGTCTTGTCAGGATATGCCCCCCCAACTGTGTCCCACCCAGAAATCCTACGGTCCTACGGCCTCACCTTGTCCCGTCCCTTCTGCTGACTCGGCCCCTCTTAGAACCGTCCCTTTCCCTTCCAGATTGCGGCTTCCCCAACTCCACTCCACCTACTGACACTCCAGTAACTGAGACCCAGACGGGCCTCCCTCTGGCCAGTCTCGCCCCTCACAGGCCACCGTCACACTGGGGCCGGGTCCCCTTCCAATCTGATTGCAGCACTCACTGCCGGCCATCCTTGGGTAAACAACAAACCGGGTTGGGGGGGGGGGCAGGGCATGTCCATGGAGGTATCCAGCTGCATCGCACCCCCCCCTTTTATAGGGTGGGCCTGGTGCTCCCCACTCTCACACAGACACCTAACACATCAGATAGGGACACGGAGCCACAAGGAAGAAAGATCACAGCGGCATTCCCCAAGGTCACAGGGCATTCCTCACAGTCAAGGGGGAGTGGGGTCAGGGGCTGTGCGGACCCCTCTGCCTCACAAGAGCCTGGGACCTCCTCAGTGAGGTAGTGACAGACAGATCAACCCTCCTTCCCAGGGACAAATGCTCTCTCTCTGACCCTCTGACCCACACCCTGCATTGTGGTCGGGAAGAGTCTGGGCAACTCTTCTGTACTATACAGACGACCTAAGTCTGAGATGGCTCACCACCAGGTCCTAAGGCCCGGGAGGAGAACATGCCCCCCCGAGGTGAGTGACCCCGCCAGTCCCTCAGCACAGGGGACATGGGTGGCCCCGAAGGGAAAGTCATGCAGCCTCTGTCCTCCACGATGGTACGGACCGGCCACACGTGCCACCATCCAGTGGGCAGACGTTACAAGCTTGGGAATTCAAGCTGATCTGATTCCATCTTACAGTACTTTACTGAGACGAGCAACATTATCCCTTTACAGAAGAGAAAAGTGAGTCCCAGAGAAGGCCAAAGGCGTGCCCAAGGCCACACAGCTCAGAGACAGCAAATCAGCATTTGACCCCAGGTCGGCCGTACGGCCTCGTATTCCACCGCGCACCGCAGAGCTGCTGAGGGCGGGTGACGGCAGAGTGGAGGGCGGGCGGAGGGCCAGAGAAGCAGGTGGGAGGGTGGCGGCAGGGTGGGCCCCTCGTGACTCTGGGGCAGCATGGGCTGCGACCTTGGCATGGACCGGCCTCCTGGAATATCGAGGTACTAGGGCTCCCTTCCAGAAAGCACTGTATTCCCCTTTAACGTAGACTAAGTAAAACCAAAATCACTAGACTATTTTCAAATACATGGAAAAATCATGTTTCATCCTTTTTCTTCTTTCCTCCTTCCTCCCCTTCCTTCCTCCCTCCCTCCCTCCCTTCCTTCCTCCCTTCTTTCCTTCCTTCCTTTCTTCCTTCCTTCCCGTCTTCCTTCCTGTCTTCCTGTCTTCCTTTCCAGATACCAATTAAAGGAGGAAATGTTGGTTTTGATTTCAAGGCTCAGAGATATTTCAACCATTAAAAATAGCTTTAACCCCAGCCTGATCCCTAGCCGGAGACACACATGCGTGCACGCACACACACACACATACACACATGACTGCAGATCTAGGCCACTGCAGAAGGGACAGGTCTGTTGCTGCCTGGCTGGGCATCTGGACAAAGTTCCCGCTCTGGCCCTCCTCCTTCTCCCTTCAAAACTGGGGAAGTGCTTCCTGGTGTTTCTAAAGCACATCAAAGTGCAGAAACGTCAAACCAATAGCCCATGCCTCTCCAACATTAAAATAATCACGGACCCATTTTTTTTAAATGCAAAGATCTTATCATTTTCTTAAGAATCACCAAGAATAGAGCTAATAATGAGTGCAAGCTCTAAAACATCCCAAAGCCCACAGGATTCTTCCTCTTCCTCTCGCAGTCAGAACCAAACAGACTTCCTTTCAGCCCCTCGGCACTTATCGAAGTGCTGAGCAGGGAATACGGAGAGAGCACAGGGAACACCGGAGGTGGTCTCCATATGCCCAGGTTGGCTGGCTGGGGCAAAACATCCATGCTGGAAGCCTCTTGAACACCTGCTCCAAGAGTGTTTCAGGCACCAGCAAGCCACCTCGATGGTGAATGTAAGAAGCCTCTAACATACTCCCTGATCCTGTTTCCACAGCTTCGTGGTCACAAGTACCCACTGGTGGGAAGACCCCTGCGTGCTGTCGTTATGGGACGGGACTAACAGCCAGACATCCTGATTTCTCATCAGACACTGTCTTTTAAATGAAAACCCCGTCATACTGGGCTGGTCTGCTTTGTTAGTACCCACAAAAACAAACAAACAAACAAAAATGCAGATGTTCTTTTGATCACAGAGAGAGGGAGAGAAAAAGAGAGATCCTTGTTATCTTATGATCACTTGAAAGATAAAAATGGGCCCAGAGCTGCCTGTTGGTCCAGGACTTCTTCAGAGAGAAATGCCTTACACTTACAGCAAACCCTACCAGGCCTCTTTTGGCATTTATAACACTAAAAAAATACCTAGAGACATATTTACTTCTGTTCAGCCTTCAAATACCCATTTTTTTTTTTTAGCTCTCCAGCCAGCATGCCTTATCTTTCCCTTTGCATCTGCAGAGCTTAGTAGACAGATGACAGAGAGTCTTGTGGGTTCAAATGTGTCCCCTCAAGATTCATACTTTGAAGTCCTAAGCCCCAGAAGTTCAGAATGTGACCTTTTTTGGAGATAGGGTCTTTGCAGAGGTAATCAAGTTAAAGTGAGATCATTAGAATGGTCCCTAATCCAAAATGACTGGTGTCCTTAGAAAAAGGGGAGGGGCACCTGGGTGGCTTAGTCGGTTAAGCATCTGCCTTTGGCTCAGGTCATGATTCCAGGGTCCTGGGATCGAGCCCCGTTTTGGGCTCTCTGCTTGGCGGGAAGCCTGCTTCTCCCTCTCCCACTCCCCCTGCTTATGTTCCCTCTCTCTCTGTCTCTCTCTGTCAAATAAATAAAGTCTTTAAAAAAATAAAAAAAGAAAGAAAAAGGGGGGAGTTTGGACACAGAGTGGCACATACAAGGAAGATGGTGTGAAGACACAGAGAGAAGAGAAGATAGCCGTCTACAAGCCAAGGAGATGGTTATGGAACAGAGGCTTCCCCTGTGGCCCCCCGAAGGAACCACCTGCCAACACCTTGATCTTGGACTTCCCAGTTGGTGGCATTTTGCTATGGCCACCCTAACAGACATACAGTGAGTGAATAGTCAGTAAAAACATCCTTTCCCTGATGTGCCTCACTCTTGTGCTCTGCCATGGAAATGCCAATCCTGATGGTAATTCTTACCATGTAAAACCATACATATTCCAATGGCTAATAAGAATATTAAGTATTTCCTCTTTACTAGACACGCTGCAATGTGCTACTGTGTTGTTCTATTTCGTCCACGAACAGCCATGTTCACAGGCGTGAACCAGAGAGGTGTCGCTGCATGCTTTAAAGGGGGGTCATTCTGGGGGCGCCTGGGTGGCTCAGTTGGTTAAGTGTCTGCCTTCTGCTCAGGTTATGATCTCAGGGTCCTGGGATCGAGTTCCACATCTGGCTCCCTGCTCCGTGGGGAGCCTGCTTCTCCCTCTCCCTCTCCCTCTCCCTCTGTTCCTCCCCCTGCTTGTGCTCTCTCCTTTCTCTCTCGCTCTCTCTCTCTGACAAATAAATAAATAAAAAGTCTTAAAAAAAAGAGGGGTCATTCTGGAGGCACCCTGCCTGGCTGACTCTTGCTTCTGCCTACTGCCAAATCTGACTTTGGGTAAATTACACTCTAAGTGTTTTGTTTTGTTTTTAAGATTTTATTTATTTATTTGAGAGAGTGAGCAAGAGAGAGAGAGAGAGAGAAGAGAGAGCATGAGATGGGAGAGGAGCAGAGGGAGAGGGAGAAGCAGAATCCCTGCTGAGTAGGGAGCCGGACACGAGGCTCGATCCTGGGACTCTGGAATCATGACCTGAGCCAAAGGCAGACGCTTAACGACTAAGCCAATGAGGCACCCGTACACTCTAAGTTTTAAAAGTTATCTTGTCTTAATCTATGTACTGGAACAGTCGTGACACCTGTCGAGGGTCGCAGTCGGCTACTGATGTCTCTAGCCTTCCGGGGGGGTTGGGCGCAGAGTGCAGGCAGCTAGGGCTGGTCCTCTCACCTCGTTATCTGAATGCAGAGGTCATCATCCTTGATATGTGTCATGGCACGAAGTCAGTGGGCTCTGGACACAGGGTGAGGGCTGAATGGATCAATCTCTGCAAAATGTTGGGTGCACAATAGATGCTCAATAAGATGTATTAAAGATTTGACTCCCTGTGTCGTAGCCTCCAAAGCCAGAGCCATGTTGCTCTGTGCCATGTTGTTCTATGCATGAAGCCCTCTATGCTGTCGCTTCTGAAACAGGGCACTTCCAACCAAATCATGAACGTCAGGAGTCCTGATAGGACTGTTGCCACCCCCTCACCTCCCTGGTCAAGACTGTCACACAGTGGGCCATAGCTTCTGAAAAGTGGCCCGGGAGGCCCAGAAAAGACACACTGAAGTAATTCAGGGACTTGGGATGAAGCACAGAGAAGACAACAAATCTTCAGGCCAGGCCAGGGGCCAGCAAGATTTTTCGGTTAGAGGCCAGATAATAAATATTTTAGGCTTCGCTGTCCATAGTTGTTCTCTGTTTTTTGTGGGGTTTTTTTAAGATTTTATTTATTTATTTGAGAGAGAGAGAGTAAGTGAGAGAGCACAAGCAGGGGGAGAGGGAGAAGCAGGCTCCCCGCTGAGCAGGGAGCCCAACACGGGGCTCAATCCCGGGACACTGGAATCATGACCCGAGCCGAAGTCAGATGCTTAACCAACTGAGCCACCCAGGCTCATGACCTAAAATGGATGGTTGCCACCAAATGTGCCCCCTTCTTTTTTAGCTGTCAATTTCATTCTCTCTTTTTCTTCAGAGCCAACATTCTTGGGAAAAGTTTGTAGTTTCCACTTTCTCAAATCACTACTCTATAGTTTTGGGGTTTTTTTCTCTCTCCTCATCCCAGTACATTTGCAAAGTGCCTTCCATGACTAACCCAATGAATGTCTGCAGTCCAGTCCCATCTTCCTTGAAATTGCCAGTCACGTCTCCCTCCCCTGGTCTCCATGACACCCCGCATCGCCAGCACCCCAATACCTTCCTACTGCTCCTCTGGCTTCTCTTCTGCTCTTCCCTTCACTGCTGCTATTCCTCAGGGGTCTGCCCTTGACCTTTACTCTTTATATCCAACACACTCTCCACGGTGATCTCACTCTCCCCATGACTTAAAATACTGACACACTGATGATTATCACATTATCTCCAGGCCAGGAGCTTCGTCCAAGCCCCATGCTGACACAGTCCATGTTTACTGGACCCTTCTAAGCAGATACCCCGAGGCATCACAAACTCAGCATATTGAAAGCTGAAAGCTTACTCTTACTTCCATCCTTACCCAACATCTTTAACTGGTTCCCTTCTTACATTTTCTGTCTTGGAACTTAGCACCACTACCCGTGAGACTGTCGAACCTGAAACGTTAAACGTTGCCCGTGACTGGTGTGCAAGTAGACCGAATGTCCATCTAGAAAGGACATTATAGAAGGAAAGTTAAAATAAATGTTCTTTTAAGTCTAAATTTCAGATTCTACCATTGTAAGTGGGTACTCTCTCTGGGGTAACACATCCCATCTGAATTTCTAGCAAAAACATGGCCTCCAAACTTCCTCCCAATCTGTCTGCTGCCTCCCTTACCTACCTCCTCAGCCACATCTCTCATCTACTACTCCCTACCACCCTAAACTCATGTCTGGTGGTCTAGCAAATCACTCTATGCTGCAGGACTTTGTTCACTACTCCTTTCATTCAACATGCACTTACAAAATGAAGTCAGTGTTGGGCGCCTGGGTGGCCCAGATGGTTAAGTGTCTGCCTTTGGCTCAGGTCATGATCCCAGGGTCCTGGGATCAAGTCCCGCATCGGGCTCCCTGCTCAGCAGGGAGCCTGCTTGTCCCTCTGCCTCTCTCTCTCTCTCTCTGTCTCTTATGAATAAATAAAATCTTTAAAAAAGATGAAGTCAGTGTATTCATATGATGAACTCATATCATCCTTAAAGACACAATCAGATGTCACTTCCTATGCAAACCCTTCTAAAGCTCCTACCTCCACTGCCACCAACCTGTCCCACTAATATGTCTACACTTCAACAAACACACGACATTGCAATTTCCTTGTTTTCAATCTCTCTGTTAAATCATGAGCTCCTGGGGATCAAAAACTCTGCCTCAGTTTCCATTGCTTCTCCAAGACCTCTCTTAATAGTATATAAAAGTAGTAATATAGTTGTAGGTGGCATTTATTAATGGTTTCATGTGCTAAACAGGAATAATAATATCACAATTTTGCATGGACTGCCCAATTCATAAATGTGTACTTAATGATTTAATTAATGAAGTTCCTTAATTAACAAAGAAGAAATGGGATACTGATTCTTTTTTTTATCTCTGTAAAGATTAATACTATAATTACTCACATACCACAAGACCTCAGTAAATAATTATTGAACGAGTAGATAAATGGATCAATTAATCACCTAAGAAACAATTAATGGTCCACCAATTTAATAATATCTCACTTGTATGTGGTGCATTCCAGTTTATGGAACATTTCATTCAAATCTAAGATTTAATCACTATGTGCATTAGTTGTATTAATATTACTATTTTTTGAGGGACTGAACTGGAGCTCAGAGGTGGTGAATGACATGGTCACGGTCACAGCTCATGGCTGGCAAACCAAAGACTTGACCAAGACTGCCCCTCCCAGTCCCCACTTCCCCACAGCTACCCCTTTCTCCTCATGGCTCAACTTCAAACATAAAGTGGTTCCCTTTAGTGGCATGCACTTCACAGGCAGAGATTTCCAGAAACATCTAAAATGGTCCAACATCTGTTGAGGTTATGAACTGCGGGTTGGTGAGTAATCATCTTTTACACCAACTTCAAAGACACTGCTGGAGAAAATTTCTAACTAAGAAAAACACATACACATGAAACCAGACTTGGAGCAATACTTCCTCTATGTCCTCCTAACAAATGACTAAGTTCATCACCAGAAAAATTCCTACTGAAAATTCAAAGGCTCACGTTATTTATATTTGATTTCTCTCTAAGAAGTTTGACTCATATCAAGTGGACCCCTTCAAATCCTCCCCACATACAAAGGCGACCTGGAAGATGGGACGATAATGGAGTTTTCTGAGAGCATGTGAACTCCTCTTTCTTGAGGTCATTATGTGTGATCCTAGGTCCTGGGTCAAACTGCAGAAATTTGGGGGCACAAATGCATCTGGAGAACCAACATGAGCTGAGCAAAGTCATTCCAATAATGCAGAGATCTCTCTTGGGACGCTGAACAAGAGCATCAGGCAGAGGCTGGTCTGACCTCTGATTGGACTGTGGGCACCTCGCCCCAGGTCACGCAGTTGCTCTGGACCCAGGAAGTCAGACCCCTGAGACTGCACTCAGACCCTCTTACTCCCGTGACAGTAAGGTCAGCTGTGGCTGTCACCTTGTCAGTTACATACTGTGTGTGTCAGGCACTGTGTTTTGTGCTTCCCTCCGTGACTTCATCCAAATCTCACAGTCACTTGTGGATGCAGGGATATTAAGAAATCTGCCTTCAGGACACTCAGGCTCAGAGCAGTGATGTGACTTGCCCTGGGTCATACAGACTAAGAACAGAACTAGAATTGAAACCCAGATTCACCAAAAGCCAAGGTCTCTCTGCTTCACTGCTTCTACTTCTACAAATATCTGCCAAAAACTTGCTTGCTTGTGCGTAAGTTATCACAAAAACAGAAAAACAAAAACCACACCTTAAAGCATAACTGAGCCAATAATTAGAATCTCAAAAAATAGAAAACTCAAAGGGAAATTTAGAGGACATTTAAGCCAACTCCTCACACAGCAAGGGCATCTCCAACATGCTTGAATACTCCAGTGGCAGAGAGCTCATCACCTCTGTCTCCATCACAGCAAGACCACCGATGTCTTCTCCTTCCGTCCTCTGACCCCGTCCCCTACTCATCCCCCACTGGCCCCCCATAATGCCAGAGGACTCATCCATACTGAGGCCTCCTCTCAGTTGCTCCTGGCTCCTGAGCTGGGCCCTCTCATCTCCTAGACTTTGCACACATGGGAGGGAAGGTGACTGCTTCCATCATAAATCAAATCCAGTTCCTCCAAGGAGCTCAGGGAATTTAGCAGAGACTCAACAGTGGGGAAGAATAAATGAGGAATGACCAAAGGATCATTAAAATGAAACAAAGCTTTATATAGCATTAGGCACTTATAACACAGTATTACTATTTTTAATCAACAGTTAATATTATTATAATCTATGAAACTAAAGGAAATCTACCACTGTCAATGGATTGCGTTCAGGGATGGTTTAACTTATAGCCAGCTACATAGAATGACTCGAGGGGCTCTAGGAAAGGCAACCTGTTTAAAATATTTCCTCCAAATACTTGTTAAATGGTCTGAGAAATAAAAGTTTTCTGGTTTATCCACTTGTTAAAATGTGAAAAGTCTTGTGTAAAATATCATATTGACATAATATCAATCATTTTCACCTTAGTTTTAATATTTTGTTAACTCCATTAGGTTTGACAAGAGTTCTCAAGCAGAGCACTAGGAAATGAAACAGTAAACAAACAAGGTGCTTCTACTCATGACAGTTAGCTAACCAAGGCTGATTTGGGGGTGGGCCCTGCCTTGGGATGGAAGTTCCATAGGGGAGGCATGATGCTGAGGAGCATGAAATTATGAGTTTCCCTGAGTGGGCTGAAGGCCAGGAATAGGGAGGGAAAGAAAATCGAGTGGAATCAAAAGTCAGTTCCCTCCACTTCACAGTTTCCATTGGGGTCATTTTTTATCATGTGGTATCTGACTGATTCCAGGCTAAAAAAACACCTCCTATAGCTAAGCAAGAAACCTGAGAAAAATCTTTAAAGCTAAAGCCAAAACGACCAAACCCAAAAGGTAGCTCCTAGTTGGCATATTTTCTTCTTGTCTCTATCTCCCTTAAATTTGATTGAGCGAATCCTTGATGGGTGAGGTGCAAAACTCGTCCTATCTGAGGAGGAAGTTTCTGAGGAAAATCCTAAGTCTTCTCCATCCCCTAAGATCTAACAAGGGCTCAAGACCCGATCATTCAGCAAACATTAATCAAGTGTCTCCCAGGCTTACTATGGACAGCTGCACAGGTTGTACACTATACAATTGCAGGGACAGCATTCATACATACTACCTGTGAAAGGGATCCCTTCGAACTGGCAATGCTTGACCTAATTTAGCTATTTCAACAAAGCCAAACATCAGCAGACACTGGATGAAGCAATTTTACATATATCTCTTTCAAGCTTAACAACACCTCTTTGAAGTAGGCATCTCATCTCCATTTTACAGGTAAGGCAGCTGAGACTCAGAAAAGTTCTTGAAATTGGTCAAGGTCATACAACTAAGGAGTGGCGAAGGAAGGGTTCCCATCTTCCAATACTCCACCACCCTTTATTCATTTATTCTTTCTGCCAACAAACATTAATTGAATCACTATTAGCTTTAAATAGTAACCTAGAGCAAATGGAATATATACATATTCAACCTAACAATTACAAAGGAAATAATATCGAGCATCTACTGTAGACCGGACACTGTGCTTCGTGTGAAGGATCAAGCCATAAGTTACAAATTCCATTTCTGGAGCACAAAATCTAGCAAGCAAGAAGCAGTACACTCATTCATTCAGTAAATACTTTGTAGTACTAAGTCCCAGGCAAACTTCTAGGGGCTAAGACTACAGCAGCGAATAGACAGATGAAGCCCCAGCCCTGTGCAGCTTCCCTTCTGGAGGAAGGGCAGACAAATATTCGAGAAGTAAACAGGTGAGAAGATTTCACAGCAGACAACAAAGCAGGGTGGGGGGTGGAGAGTCAGAGGTGACGTTAGCTCAGAGCAGAGGGCAAATGGACCCCGGAGAGGTGCACTAGGAGGCACATTCCCTGTTGTCCTTCCACCTGCCGTTGCTGTGATCCCATTTTACCAGCTGTGTCCTTGTGCTTCTTGGCCCCTGGGTCTCAGAGGAGAGGTCGGGGGTTGGGGGTGCTGCTAGTTGTGAGGCTGTGCCCAGAGCGGGCTCGGCACCGCTGATTGCAGCTGCCCGGGCAGTGCGGTCCCCTGTAGCACAGGAGCATCCCGGCTGCACGTCCTGCTCAGGGAGGGGAGCTGGTCCCCGGGATCCGAGATCCATCCCCGCACAGCTGTTCTCATGGGGTCACTGCACCCTGTGCCCTGTAAGCTCCTCGGCAGGGCGCACACGCATGCAAACTCTGTGTGTATTTGGAAAGGAGATGTGAGTTTTACACAAGCTGTTGGAGTCGGTGCCTGTTCCCCTGGGCCTTCCAGCCCAAGGACCAAAAGGATTAAGAATTGGCCCTTGTCTGGGTTACTGTGTCACCAGTCTAGTGGCTCAATGGGAAGATGACGATGCACCTGCGCCGTCTTTGGTAGCGCCCGCCACGCCCTCAAGCGTGCCCCTGATGAGACTATTAAAGCCAGCCGCCCCTGGGGTGCACGCTGTGACCTCAGGAACGAGCCTGTCTGCCCAGCCGCCGGGAGTGCTGCTGGCCCCTCCAGAAGGTCATGTCCACATCAATGTGTGACCAATGTGAGGGCACAGACATTTTGAAGGTCATCCCAGCATCCCGGAAAGGGCAGCTGAGACCACACTGCAGGTCACGTTCTCCCCTGGCCAGTCCTGCACCTTCTCTTTCCCCCTCCCACCCTTGCAGGTACCATTCCCTAAACAAGGACTTGCACACCAAACCCCTTCAGAGTCTGATTCCTGAGGAACTCAACCGACTACAGTCAGCACATTTAGTGGGGAGACTGGGTTTGAATTCAGATTGGTTTTGAATCCAAGCTCTACCATTTACTAACTGTGGGACCTTGGACCTCTCTGACCCTTTGCTTCCAAATCTGTAAAATGGACATAATCATGCACATCTCATAGGGCAGTTGTGAGGGTTAAAATACGGAAAGCACTTAGCACAGTGACTGACATAATATCCCAATAAGTAGGGATTTTTTAAAAGAGGGGCACCTGGGTGGCTCAGCCGGTTGAGATCCGACTCTCAATTTTGGTTCAGGTCATGATCTCAGGGATGTGGGATGGAGCCCTGCATTGGGCTCTACTCAGCAAGGAGTCTTCTCTCCATATGCCCCTCCCGCTGCATGCGCTCCCTCCCTCCCTCTGTGTGTGTGTGTATGTGTGTGTAACATAATATAATTGTATATTATATATAAAATTTTATAGCTTTGCCCGTTAAGCCAATTAAAGGCTGTGACTTAGCAGAGCCATTTTCTCTCTCGTTTCCTCTTCCATGAAAAGATGGGTTTGGACTTGTGAATTATCACTGACATTTCTTAAATACTCAATCAGGTTCTGTGCAGAGCATTGTACTTTACTTATTCTTCCACACGAGCCTCCTACAATCATCTATCTTATTTTCTACCATCATCCCCATTTCAAAGAAGCAAGCAGAGGCATCGCAAGGCTGAGAGATACGGCCCCGGACCTCAGTGGCTGAGAGCTGGAATAGGACTAGAAGTTGGGTGGACGGACTTCAAAGCCCATGGCTGCACCATGTCCCATTGCTTCCCACAATTAGATAATGGGCACGTTCCTGGCCAGCACTGACATTTTTGGGGATCACACGACTCTCTGGCTTAATGGAAAACATTTGCAGAAATGATCAACTGAATTCCATCAACCCACTGGCATAGCTGACGGGAAAGGACAGAGGCAAGGCGGACAAAGTTGATGGACCATAACTGTGTGGCCCGAAAGACTGGTCGTGCAGCCGCTTCTGTCACCTGGACGTCAGGCTGTGGCTATCCCTGAGCTCCAGCTGGCGGTGAGGAGAGGCGCTGGAAAGCTGGCCAGGGCCCACCGGAAGGAGGCATGTGTCTCAGCACCACCTTGCACCCTCCCAGCCGCAGGGTCACTCACAGCCCTCCACACCTGCTGCTCTCAGGGGGCTCATGCTCAAGGGCTGGACCATTTCCTAAGGGGCATTTTGAAGTGTCAGGTGAAATGAACTTAGAATGCAGATACATATTTCCAAAGACTCGTACTCTGTGTTTTCCCCTGGTTTGCAATCCAAAGACTCTGTGTTTGGGCATGCAGGAGACAGGGAGACAGTCGTCATCCTACAGCAGGCTTCAACGTCTGAGCAGATGATTCCTGCTAACCCCGAGCATCCTGTCTGTATTGGGTGTGGCAATCGACCTTGGTAAGACTTTTAAGTTGTGGGACTTTTAAGAAGCAATGGACGCTTTCTCTTATAAAGAAATGACAGCTTTACTGTTTTACTTGTTTTAAAAAATGTAAAAATTTTTCCCCAAAGAGTAAAATGGTACTCTATCCACAGATGACACAACTGTCCCCATTTTCTCAAAATCGAGCTTGTCCATTGGCCAAAGCATCCTGCTCACAGCCCCAAAGGAGAGCCTTCAAACAGTTTGAAAGCTCACTGTGCAACTATGTAAAGCCCTTCAGGGATGTGTGGGACCCAAAGACCTCTATTTCTTGGCCCCTGACCCCCACCCAGCCTCTCCCTGCCCCTTGCTGGCCCTGGGATCCTGAAGGACTTGTATCTCCCTGCATATGCGGGGCCAATGCACACCCTGGCCTTCTCTTCGTGCACCTCCCTTACCCAGGATGCTTCCTATTCCCACCTTGGCATCTGGCAAATGCTCTATCCTTCTTTATGATCCAGTGTGGCCATGATGCAGCTCTGGTGTTTGCCCTGCCTGTCTGCGGTGAATTTGGGGATGCTTCCTGAGGCCCCACTGTGGTAAGTGGCCCATCTCCTTCAACTTTGACTTCCTGTGCCTTTCTCCTGACTAGAAGGCAGGCTCCTATCTTTGCAGTCAAGACTTCCGACCTCCATACAGTGCCTTTTCTGGAATTTAAGTGAAAATTCAGAATCCATTACCCCAAAAGTGGCTGACATACATATAGTCACTGAATTGAACCACACTGAAGTGAAAGATGAGCTGTTTTTCCCTAAAATATTTCTCTAACTTGCCCACCCTAGAGCTCACTGCCACTTTCCTCCTCACCCACCCCCAAGAAGAGATCTTACCAAGGTCGATTGCCACACCCAACACCAAGTCTCCTGCCAGCTCCACGCTCAAGTGCAAGCTTTTCTGTACTGCTCATCTGTCTCACCTCACCACATGGAAATGTCTTCAATGTCTGAATGCCCCAGCCTGTTTCATGCCCCTGGGCCTTTGCACACACAACCCACTCTCTCTGAAGGAAAGGCTTTCTGAAACTTGGCCAGTTGACAAACTCCTGCCATCTTCAAACCAGCTTGTGTGTTAGAAACCTCCCTGGTGCTCTAGTACATGGTATGTACCCCAGACAGATGTGTGAGAGTTCAGAAGTCACCTTCACCCTCACACCATCCCCACTGACCAATTGGTGTCTCAGAATCCCCTCTTCAAAGAGGCTTTGAATGGGTGGCTGAATAACGCTGACTCGTCACAAGAAACAAGGCCAAGCATTAGATGTCCAGACAAGTCTAGGACTAGAAGTCTATCTCTGTCACCCTTTCCAGAAACTGAAACTAACCAGATATTCTTATCTAACTCAGAGGGGGGCCAAATGCATGGGGGCTCAAATCCCAGGCGTTAATTTAACCTCTGGGACCCTCCGCTCCCTTATTTGAAAGACAGAACTTACTACCATCTAAATTTCTTAGGAGCATTAAATAATTTGTAAAATGTTTTGTGTTTAGTGAATATTTCCTTTTCTCCCAGAACAGAAAGTGCATAAAGATGAGCATTTTACATATGCATGGTGCTTACACATGTGCGCACACACACACACTTATGCACACACAATCCATGTCAGAATCATGTTGACATACCCCCCTGATGCCCACCAGGGGAACACGCCCAGACTCCTAATTCCAAATTGAGAACTCTAAGCACAGATGGAATGCGAGCTCTGACATCCCTCCCTCCTCCAAATCCCACTCGTCAAAATCACACTTGTTTAAAAATACTGCGACACGTCACTCTGCCTTGGAAAGCTCCACTCAGATCCCCAGCCTGCATGCGTGAAGGGGGAAGTGAAATTCTACCTCCTTTTCTTTCTTGTGTTGGTCATTCAAGTGCCAGGAATACAAATTATCACAAAACCAGAGTGGAGGCACTCTCGTCACCTAGAGGCAGCCGTGCTCTGATTTGCTCATGTCGCACAGTATGCATTTGACATTCAGAGTGGGAAACCAACTCTTGCTAGCCAGGATGCCTCTGGGAACAACTGCTGGAGACCAGTTTGGCAACACAAACCTAGAGTCTTAAAATACAGAATTGTCAAACCCAGTCATTGTGCTTTGGAGAATGTGCCCCCGGGAAGTAACCTAGACGTTGGGAAGAGCTTTATGTACTCAGGGATTCATTTTGGTATTTCCATAATGGTGAAGAGTCATAAACAATCAAGTATCCAAAAATAGAGGAATGAGTTAGTAAAGGGCAGTGTGTCTACCTGGTGGAGTAATACAGAAACCATTGCTGGTAACACTGACCTGTCTTTACCTGCTTCTTCCTCACCAGACGGGGAGCATCGTGATGGTAGGAATGTGGACAGAGGAATGAATGAATGAATGAATGAATGAATGAATGAATGAATGAACATATACATGCATGAACGAGCATATGCATGCATGAATGCATGACTTAGAGAGATCTGTAACAATTTGGAAATACACACACAATGCTCTATTAGATAAAAACAAAAGAGTAACATTGTAGGGAGATTACAACTGCTTCAAACCACAGAATAAGCCTAAAGAGATTAGAAGCAAATAAAACAATGTTTGAACTGACATTACTTCTATGTAACTCTGTGGTTTTTTTCTCTATATTCCTGCATTGTTTGAATTTTCTATAACTAACTGATATTAAAAGAAGACCTGTCTCCTGAGATTTATGTGAAGATCAAATGCTTAGTGCAGTGCTGAGGACAAAATGGAGCCTTCACCAAATGCTGAAAAGTTTCAGAAAAGACTATATTCTCACATCTAATTAAATGCAGCACATTTCTCTTCTCTCCCTCCTACAAAATGAAGTAAAGGGATTTAAAATGACTAAACCTGCAAAAGAGAACACACAAAAGCAAGAATGAGCAAACAGCAGATAAAGGAACTGAACACATTTTTCAATGAGGAGAAGAGGGAGGTGTGTTGACGGACATGTCAGCGAGGAGGAGTTAATACTCTGGGTGCCTGCAGAGCAGAGTATGGACTGACCTGCCAGCTCCACGGGCACCCCAGGAAGCCCAAGAAGGTACCATGGAAGGCAGGGGTGGAACATGGGGCTGAAACAGGAGGGTCAGCCGCCCACACACAGGGATTGCTAATGGGAACAGGAGATCACTCTTGCACTTCCGGGCTCCCCAGTGAGCCCTATGTACGTGGATGGAATAAGTAATACTCTTGTTTGGACCTCAAGTCTTGACATTACTACGTGTTGCAGATGAAGGGGAACACTGGAAAGGGTGATAAAAGAGAACCCCAAGTCTTCCCCCATTCAAGGCAGGAATTCAACAGTCGCTTCCAAGACGGACAAATCAAGGAATAGCAGGATCCCTGTGTTATTTAGAAACGGAGAGGCCAGAATGAGAAAAACTAGCTGTAAGAGTTAAATGTGGTAGCCTCTGGAAGCAGAAATGGCAGGGGGTAGAGGTGAGGCAAGGAACCAGTTGGGTTTTTTTAAAACCATAAATCTTTGGGGACAATTTGATTATTCCAATTGCTTTTACATTATCTTTTTTTTTTTTTTTAAGATTTTATTTATTTATTTGACAGAGAGAGACACAGCGAGAGAGGGAACACAAGCAGGGGGAGTGGGAGAGGGAGAAGCAGGCTCCCCGCAGAGCAGGGAGCCCGATGCAGGGCTCGATCCCAGGACCCTGGGACCATGACCTGAGCCGAAGGCAGACGCTTAACAGACTGAGCCACCCAGGCACCCCAGTATTTATTTATTTATTAAAAGATTTTATTTATTTATTTGAGAGACAGAGAGTGAGAGAGAGACAGTGAGAGCATGAGCAGGGGGAGGGGCAGAGGGAGAAGCAGGCTTCCCGCCGAGCAGGGAGCCCGATGCGGGACTCGATCCCAGGACCCTGGGATCATGACCTGAGCTGAAGGCAGTCGCTTAACCAACTGAGCCACCCAGGCGCCCTGCTTTTACATTATCTTGATAAAAGTCGGTATCAACCTTGACCAGAGTCTGGCTGGGATGTATATTCGCTGCTTGGCCTTGGGTGTGTTAACCAACCCTAAGCGCCCCCGTCCACCATCCATGACTTGGCAAATGGTGACTCCCACCTCCCAGCATTTCAAAAAGCTGCCACCAGATCATACACATACGGTGCTTGCACCCAAAATCCTAGACATAAAGTCTTCAAGTGTTTAGACACAGATATAATTCTTTATAGAATGTGCAGGAAAAAATACCCATGCGTGCATATATTCTCCAAAGTTAGCTCTTTGAACTGGGTGGATGAAACTCACAACCCGGGTTGTTGAGGATGTTTGTACTTTTAGCCCCAGCCTTGGCCAAATGATTCCCTCCTACACAAGCTATAATCTGTCTCTTCAGCCAGGACTATAATGACAGATTATAGTCTGGAGCACCGCAGACATCATGTCACAGGACAGGAATTAATGTTGTCGCTTGGGCCCTTGCAGTCATTTCCTGACTTAGGGAAGGCAGAATAAGGATGTGCGTCGAGGCCCACGCTCACCTACCCTGCACCCAGCTCACCCCCCTCCAGAACCAGCCCAGTGCGCCCCACTGCCCTGCACTTCCTGCTGCCTCGTGACCAGACAGGATATGCAGTGATGGGGCCGTGCGCCATGTGCAGGCCGGGGCAGCAGCTTCAGTCCGGGCCATGCTCCCGGGCGTGGTGCCCTGCTTCAGACGGCCCCGTGCCACCCAGTGGGCTGAGGGCTGAGAGCCCCCTCTCCTCTGCATTAAGAAATACTAGCTAGTTCTACCCTTTGGGGCCCTAAGTGCCACCATTCTCAACATTGCCCCAGGACGGTATAGGTCTAGTCATTCTTGGACCGGGGGAGAACAATCCTTGGAATGAAAAGTGCAGGAACCAGACGAAACCCTCCTCTGCTTCCAGTGGATTGCACTACTCAGCCAAGGCATTGATTCTCTGGGAGCCGGTTTTCTCATCTGTGAAATGGGCATGGTGCTGGCATTGCCCTATCTATGCTTGTGTGCGGTTGACAGGAGCTTGAATTAATGAAGGCGAGAGGGCCGTGCAAGCTATCCCCCACTGGGCAAGATTAAAGGGAAGAGGAGGAGAAGGGAGAGTGAGGTGGCTCTCTCATCAGAGGGGTGGAAAAGACCATGTGCTTACCTTTCTCCGGGAGGGAAGGCAGAACCACCGAGGGGCAAAAACTGGGAGCATCATTCTGAGCAACTGAAAAGAAGAAGAGGCAGCCTTTTAGCTCCCCTACACCCTCAAAGGCATTAACAGGGGTTCATGGTGGTGATAGCGAAATTGGACCTGGAAGGCAGGCAGGCTGTCACCCTGAATAGGTCAGGATGGCCTAGGTTGGGATGAGGTGACAATCACATCTCAGTGGCTTAAAACCACCACCATGCAGGAGAATCTGTCCCTCACACCCAGTGTCCACTGCAGGTGGGCTGGGGCTTGGCTCTGTGTCATCCGCCCCGGGGCCCCACGTGGAGCAGGGCTCCACCATGCCCCTGGCTTCCACAACACTGCAGCAGGGAAAGAGAACACAGCAAACTTCGCTCTTGCTCTATGGCTTCTGCCTACAAGGGACACACCTCATGTGCACACACGTCACTGACCAAAGCCAGCAGCGAGGCTGGGGGTGAGCAGGTGCAGTCCTGCCACGTTCCGGGGATAGGTGGGGGATAGCACACGTGCTGGTGGCCATCCTTTCTGACTCTGTTCACTTGGGTAAGGCACTTAACCCCTCTGAGCCTATTTCTGCATGTGCATGATGAGGATAATACAATCTACCTTGAGAATGACCTTGGGATGACAGGAGACTATGCAGTGCCAGGCACGGGGTAGGAGCTCAGTAAGTGGTGGGTATTCGTGGTGCGCAGCACGGCGGGGTGGACAGAGCATGGACCTGGAGCACAGACAGACCTGACCTGAATCTCCCTGTACCACTTAGAAACAGTGTGGAGGGACAAGTCATCTGCCTTTTCTAGACCTAGTTTCAGCATTGACAAAAGGAGGATGTTGTAAAAAATTAAATGAGAAACCAGGCGTCCTGCGTAGGTGATCCATACGTGCTAACTATCTTCTTCCCCTCACTCTCCCCGTACTGAACAGATCTAAGCTCCATCAGGATTTTCTCCCAGTGGCCCAAACTAAGGAGTGCACACACAATCTCCTCGCTCGCCCAGCTGCAGGGGGCATGGTCAGCAGTCAAGGGCGGAGCTCTGGGGTTAGCTGCCCAGGGCAACATTGGCTTGGACGCTTCCCTCTGTGTGACCTTGACAAGTTATCTCACCTCCCTATTCTCAGTGTCCTTGTCGGTAAAATAGAGGTTGCAACAATATGTATGTCAGACCTTTGCTATGTGTAAAGCTTTGGCTTACAGTAGGCACTCAATAAATGCTGGCCGTTATTAGCTCTTGACATTGCCCTTCCACAGTGACACACTTTGCCACGTTGTGTCTGTTGTCCTCGTCTGCCTCCACGACAAGCCTCAGATTAGAGTCATGCTCTGTTCTGGCCCCTACAGGGCCGCCCCTCCGCTGCCTTCTTCACTTTGGTCAGGTGAGCTATGACCCAGCCTTTCTCAGTTCTAGAACCTCTAGTTGTACTGTATTTTTTTTTTCATGGCTCCACCTGCCTGGAAACACCTGCTCCCTCCAGGCATCATTCTAAGGCTCTGGTTCCCAGGCTTGGTAGCAACACCGAGCCGGCCCCACCCCCACAGTGTCTGATTCAGCAGGTCCTGGATGGGGCCTGTGATCTGGCATTTCTAACAAGTGATCAGGTGATGCTGGCCCAAGGACACACTTTGGGAACGACTGAGCTCTGGTTTCCGTCAACCAACATTCTGTGAGCTCCTCAGGCGACATTCAGAACTACTAACCACCGTCATGCGCCGTTACACCCAGCGGGCCAGCTTGGTTTGTTTGTTGAAATATTTGTCTTTCCTGGAAGAGAGTGGTTCTCAGAGCAAAGGTCCTGAGAGTTAGTGCAGTCTTCAGAGAACAATTAGACCATCTGTATCAAGGGCACTCAAATGTTCTCACCCTTGGACTTAGTTACTCTGTTTCTGGAAATGCATCTTGAAATTCAAAGTCAGGGCAGCCTGCAAAGGAGACATTTATGCAAGTGTGTTGTATTATATTGTGTTGTGCTGTGTCGTGTTGTAGTGTAAAGAATGCCTATGGTATACATATAGTACGCAGTGTATTTTATTGTACTGACGGATCACCAGAAACTATATAAACGTCTCACATCACAGAAGCCTTCGGTGAGTCAGAGCTCATTCTGGGGAGCCCTGCCATGCAGCTCATCTCAGCAGAGAACGGGTCACGTGACTCCACTGCCGTTGCTTTCCTTACCTTTCCTCACCTCCTGGCAGTACGTCGTAATAGGGTTGTGCCTTTGGGATGAGGCAGAGTGCAAGTCGGTAGCCTACACTCGCCGTGGTGGGGACATTTACACCACGACAAGTGGCATCCGCCATGAATCAGGGCTTCCCCTCACCCTTGCCACCTGTGAAACACTGGCCAGCACAGCACAGAATGGGGGTGACAACAGGCCCTGCCTCATCGGGTTGCTTGGGGACTAAAGAAGATGTTGCTGCAAAATGCCAGCCCGGTGCCTAGAGGCAGCTTGGTGCTGAGTACCAGGCAGCAGCTGGGGGCAGGAGGCGAGTGAGGATGAAGAGAGGACCGTTGTGTACCCCACCTACACGTCTAATTATGCCTTCGACAAGGACTGCACAGAGGCATAATTAGAAGGGCTTTTCATTTCCTTCCCAGGTTATGTTCCTATATCTAGAATTGCTACAAGGTCCAAGTGCATTTGCTTAGCAGAGGGCAGGAACCATGTGGCTTTGATTGTTTTTTGGTTTTTTTTTTTTTAGAAGCGACATTTGACTTTATAAACAAACCAGAGACCCTGCCCCACTTGCAGGCCATGCACAGCTGCAGAAAGAATGGGCAGCCCTAGTTGTCTTCAAAGAGCAAAAGGAAGGTACCAATGCCCCAGAGGCCCGCCCCTTCCAGAAAACGCTGGGCTCTGGGGCTCTGCCTGACCACAGAGCAGGGCCCCACTACTCCCACCCTGGATGCTAAGAATGCTTGCTGTCTGGGTCCTACTGCCGGGAAGGGGCTGCAAACAGCCTCATTTGCATACACAGTTGCTCAGCATGAGCCTCAGCTCTGAGCTGACAATGGAACTTTCTGTTCACTGTGGACAGCAAAATCAGATAGGGTATTGCCGTGGGCTCTCTGGGGTCCGCTCTTGGCGCTCCCTGCTCCCGGGTCCCAGGAGGCTAAGCTCTGGCCTTGCTCTGCGAGCAGCCTGGTTCAGACTGCCCCATTAGCTGCGAGCAGGTCTCTGAAGGCCTGAGGGCTGTGAGGGCCAGACCATGGCGCACCCCACCTCCACGGCCTGCTGCCTGTCCCCACACGGCGGCCACCGCTCCCTTCAGCCAGCTCTCCGTCATCTACATCCAGACTTGCCCTGGAACCTCTTTTGCATAACCCTTCCTGTGCTCCAGAAGCCCCCCCTCCCCCCCAGGTGGATCCCGCCACAGGACCACTGGCCACATCCCTGAGTAGCTCTCTGATTACACAGAGAATAATTATCTCCTCACGAGGGGAGAGGAATGGAGCCAACTTCACAGGGGGTACTGAATTCGTACAGGGGGAAAAGCACTCTAGAGTTGGTTGTGACATACAGTTAGGGCTGAAGAGATGTTCCGTTTCTCTCACATCTGCCTCCTCAGCCCAGTTAATCCCTCTGCAGTCAGCACCTTCTGCCTCTCGTGTTCCCACAGCGTTTGACGTGTGGTAGGAACTCAGTGAGTATCACTTCCTTTCTCCTTCCTCGGGGCTAGTTCTTCAGAAACGGGACCCATGTTATGCTTCTTGTCTCTGGCTCTCAGCCTGGAGCCTGATCAGGGCCCTGTGGTAAACGCTCAGTATAAATGTCAATACACCAAATGGCCAAGCCATGGTTCAGAATCAAGGGCAAGGTCTATTAGGGAAATTCCTGCAAAGAATTTTTCTGTAAAAACTAATGCTTCATGTGCCAGGACTGACAGAGAGGGGAAGATTGGGGTCCCAGGCACCCTTCAAGGCACAGGTAGGCAAATGACAGAGCCAGAATTCAGACCTAGTTCCTTGTGACTGACTCAGTCTTTATGGAATATAGTTGGGTGAATAAGACACGATTCCTGTGTGACCTGGGGCAAGTGACTTAACCTCCCTGGACCTCCCTTTCCTCATCTAACAGTGGTTGTGAGGATTAGACGAGCTAATGCTTCTGAATGTTTTATCCAGCCAGCCATACCAGAAGAGTCCAATGAATGCAGGCTGGATTGGTAACACCAGAGTCCCTGGGCACGGTCCATGCTCAGTCAGTGTCCATGGAAAGAGAGTACCATTGGGAATTCTTAATCCCCTGGCCTGGAGTTTCTGGACAGAACTCTGAGTCCCCAGCCTGACCCCACAAAATATATATTGGAAAAAGCTAGTGGTCTGTG
Organism: Mirounga leonina; assembly: GCF_011800145.1. NCBI lineage: Eukaryota > Metazoa > Chordata > Mammalia > Carnivora > Phocidae > Mirounga > Mirounga leonina. The sequence continues at coordinate 73,686,366 of NW_023270415.1, read as the reverse complement.
CCGTCAGATGAAAAGAAACAGAACAGATGGAACGAGTCAGGACAATGAGCACCTTGTGTTCTTTGCCTTGCCAACTCCTGCCATGATGTTGTAACACTCTGGTCTGATTCCCATGATCTTTCTGAACAAATGACTTATTTCTTAAGCTTCTTTTTACCCAACTCTTCCCTGAGCAATATGAAGACAGAAAATGACATTTTTCAGTCTTTGGTGGGATGAGGAAATGGGAAGAGGGATGGGAAGAGAGATGGGGCAGGGAGGTTTTGGAGGGTAAGAGTTCTGTTTCGAAGCCCCCTCAATACCCATAGCTAGCCTCAGGTCTCCTGCTGGGCCACCACACTCAGCAGGCACTCACTTCTCCCTCGCCCCTGTGAGTTAGTGAAAGCCTATATGGCACATTCTTCTCTAAATAGAAACCCAGTGAGGCTCTTTCATCATACAACCCTAATGTCTTTCCTAAAATAAATCAAGATGTTAAAATAAAATTAAAAGCATAACCCTAACCCTGAGTGAATTCAGATCAAGGATCAGTCACAGGATGCTCAAGGTAGACATCAGCAGGGAAGATTCCAGTCAGCCTGCTAATAATTAACTTGAAATAAATCTCACCTGAAGCCAAGGAATGCCTCTGGGATTAGTAGGCTCATGAACAAGGACCAAGAGCCAGATTCCACCAAGGAGCCCACCCCTGGCCCCTCAAGTTGGATATGGCTCTGGAACCAGAGGCCAAACCACTGACTGTTTTGGTCTGTTAGCTTATTAGTCAGTTTTATTTTACTTTTTTCAATGTATTAGTCAATTGCTTATTAGTTAATTGAGTTAGGAGAAAACCAGTCAAAGAGTCTGGACACTTTCCCATCTGATCATTCATGGGATATCGAAGACCTGCCAGGCAACATGGAAACGGAGGAAAGTTAAGTTTGGGGTTGTGAGCTCTGGGCTTGCAACCTGACTCTCACTGTGTGGTTTGGTTGAGTAGCTTCAACTTTCTATGCCATCATCTCTTCATCTCGAAAAGGAGGAAATAATGCCTACTCCACAGGCCGTCATGCTTAGTGAATTATACACCCATGTAGAAACCCCAGCACGAGTAGGGACACATCACACATGTGGACACACAGCAGATGCATGAGTCATATCGGTTCTCCTCTCCTTCCCTCCTTTGGGCAACATGTTGTGTTGGGAGATGTGAAAAGTGCAGAGATCAAAGTTATGGATCTCTAAGTTTCCTTCAAGCCAGACATCCCATGACTCTCATTTCCAGGGCAGGTGCCCCAGCAGGGCCAGCATCTGTCCTATCATCAACTCTGAAACTAAGGAGGAAGCCACTAGTAGGAGAGATTGGAGATAATGAACCTCAGCTCAGCCTCTTCAATGGACACCTACTCAGACAGGGTTTTCAATCTTTTTGTATCTGAGACATCTTTATGAACTTGCTTCTGGGACACAAGGGGAGGACGACCAGTCTCCATGCAGCTCCCCACTGTTCCTCAAGTGTACCCATACCCATACACACTGGAGGGCAGGAGCCGATAGGACCGGAGTGAGTCTCCCTCATGGTTTTACCAATGGAGAAATGGAGGAAAAGGAAGACTTTTCCAAAGACAAACCTACAGTAGATGGCAGATCTGGGAAGATACTACTATCTCTTCATTTGAGTACAGGAGCTTCTCCATCACACCATGCAGACCGTTCATTCATTCATTCATTCACCAATTTCAAATTGAGCTCCTAAAATGTGCTGGCATATAATCAGCATATATGTGTGAAGTACCCACACTGACACAACACTGCCTTGACCCTGACATCCCAACTCCACGTATGTTGTCAAATATACATTGGTGCCCCCTTCCCCCTCCCTGAAACTGTCATGTGTCCCATTATCCTGATTAACTGACGAGTTTCAAAAAACTAGGGACCTTGGCAGAGGGCACAGCTGTTGGTCTCCCCTGGCCAGCAGCATCATCTTAACTATACTTTGGGGACCCTCCTCTCCCTCAGTGCATCCAATCTTGCTGGGACTGTCACCCAAGCCTCCCCACCCTCCCTCTGGCAGTGGGAGAATGCGTAGCCCAAGCTGGGCCAAACTCTCTCCCTTGAATTTAAAGCTTGACTATAATCACCAAAACCTGATGTTGGAGATGTGTCCATCCCTTCCTGCTGAATACATTCATGTCACTGACCTAGCGAGACCTAGTGAGTCATCTTTCCTTTGAGTCTTGAGCAGACTTTTCTAATAAATTCCTTTCCTGCTTACATTGAATAGAGTCAGTTTCTGTCACTTGTACCCAATGAATGCCGCCTAATCTACTTCCCAGCCCAAGGACGTCATCCTAATATGTGGTTGGGAAATGGATGACTAAAGATGGCCACACAGCTGTTTGGGACAGGTCACTCACCAGGTTTCTGGTACCATCCAAAGGGATAGGTGCGGACCTCCGTGTCAGAGGAGCCACACTCCAAAATGCGCCAGGCTCCTCCGTTTTCCTCAGTGCATGTCTGAAGTCCCAGGCTGTTCAGAGTTAGGCATGTCACCTCTCCTCCTGGAGCAAAGAGGAACCAGGATGAGGAAAACGATCATGATGGAAGATTGTATCTGAGTGAGAGAAATTCTGCAAACTCATTCACCAGGAGATATTTGGGGTACTCTACTGCATTCCAGGCGGGATCTTAGCCACTGATGAAAAATGTTGGACTGCAATGAGCTTCTGGTCTAAGAGCACAGGGTTGGAGGCAGCTAGTCCTCCTGGGGCACCTGTCACGTGCCCAGGGCTGTGCTGGGGCTCTGTTTGCATCATATCACTTGATCCTCACGCAACAGCATGAAGGGGATAGCATATGTATTCCTATTTGCAGATGAGGGATGCTGAGGCTCTTTGATTAAGTGGCTGTTCCAAGATCTCACCCCTAGGAAGTGACTGAATCAAGTTTTCAACTCAGGTCATAGGGATGGATCCAGAGTTCATCCCACCCAGCTGCCTGAGCAGAGTCTTAGATGAGACAGGAATATGGAAGGAGGCCATTTCAGCCGGGCAGAAGTGCTGTGGAAAGGTGCCCAGCTAGTGGGCCAGGAGCTATCCCAGCTATCCCAGTGATTAGCAACCTCCCCTCTCCCTGCCCCCACTTCCCATCTGTGAACAAGGATCACACCCAACCCCCGCTTCCAGCACAAGAAGACCAGAGGTGTGAGCATGCTCTTCAGGCTGCAAAGAGCTACACACAGGCAGGCAGAATTATTATCACTATTACCTTTTTTTTTTTTAAAGATTTTATTTATTTATTTGACAGAGAGAGACAGCGAGAGAGAGAACACAAGCAGGGGGAGTGGGAGAGGGAGAAGCAGGCTTCCCGCTGATCAGAGAGCCCGATGCGGGGCTCGATCCCAGGACCCTGGGACCATGACCTGAGCCGAAGGCAGACGCTTAACGACTGAGCCGCCCAGGCGCCCCATCACTATTACCTTTTAACTGGGAAACATTGAGAAAGCCAAAGCTGGTGCAGCACGGGTCGGCATCACACAGCTGTTCACATTCGAAGAAGCTGGCGTGAGAACAGAAAGAGAGGGCAAGAGGATATGTGCAGGTGGCCCACGGCCTACTGAGTTACGGCCATTCTTACTTCTAGGGGCTCCTTTCTTCATGATTACCGAAAGTGGGAGTGCTTTGGCCAGTACGCATGAGTGGATTCCTAGCTTTGAAGTTCCTTCTGAAAACAGAATTCGACTCTTTCCTCCTTCATTTCTTGGTTCATTCATCCATCAAGCATTTATTCTCTGCCTGTTATGTGCCAGTCTCTAAGCCAAGCTCACCTAGCATCCTGAATATGCCCCTACAATCCTTTCAGATTGGGAGAAAGTCCAGCTTTGGGCTCTGGGAAAGGGAAGAGGTGGTAGGGAAGGCGTATTCAGAAATGGGGGATTCCATGGGCGTATGGCTGGAGTGATCCAGCCAGGTGTCTGTTGGCAAATACCTGCACTTGTCCCCTGACCCAGCCTCCTTCCATGTCCGCTCTGCAATGTCGGCTAATCACACTCCAAGAACGTGCCCCTCTTTGCTGGGTCAGCACATCCAGGCCCCATCCCAGGACCTACTTTCCTTAATAACTCAGTGTGGCTGCTAGACCCCAACCTCAGCTTCTAGGACCAGTCTTGGAGAAATGTAGTAGCTCCAAGCCAGTGCTCCTGGACTCAGTTCTAACTTCTCTCACCCTGATCGAATGTCCCAGTTCTGATCACATCACTCATTCCTGACTCCTGAGAGCTCACTCAACCCCTCAGCTCCTTTTCGGGGTGGAGACCCTGCCTCGTTCTTGCCATTCTCCTGCCCTGTCTTAGGAGCCCCTGAACCCAAGTCACATCCCAGTGGATAAAGCCTCCATGGCCTGGGCAGTTTTTTCCAGTGCTGACTGCATCTCTGCCCTGATGCCTGTGGACCACTTGCCCCATGGTTCCCTCTCTGAGTCCTGCCCATCCGCCCACCGGCCCACCCATCACTTTGGTCTCCTTCCTTGGAAGCCCAATGCTAAACTCCAGCCTGGATGAGGTGCTTTCCCATGGAACCACCCTTCTCTGAGTCCCCAGCACCAGGATCAGGCCGATCCCTGGTTCCACCCCTCCTTCTCTAACCCTGTCCCATCATCACAGGTGGTGCCCCGCCAAATCTCAAGACAGTCTATCCTGTAGCATCTTTTTAAGTTCATTTTCAGAAGCAGATCTTCAACACTAGCAACATGACAGTTTCATAAATCAACAACACTTCATAGACCAATAGATCATAGACCAATGACTCTCGAATTCTAAAGTAGAAAAGAATCACCAGGAGGAGAGTCTTACTGAAAATTCAGATTCTTGAGTCCCATCCCAGGAAATGCTGATTCAGTACGTCCAGGGAAGGACCCAGGAATGTGGTTTGTAAAAAGTCCTCTTGGTGATTCTGATGGGTGAGATCCATAGACTGGGCTGACAGAAATGTCACTTTCAATTAAAACATCTAAATCACAGATAACTAGCTAAATATAACATATTTTTAAAAATAATAAGTCAAATTAAAAGTTCTTATAAGTTTGTGATCCTGTTAAAAGTTCAACCGGCTCTCCAGATTCTGCATACAGCACAGTAAGTCTTGGCTGATCCAGTTAATTACAGTGCTTGATAATTGTTACTAACTAATAAGACATGGGTCAGTGTTTCCCTTTTGTGTCAGCTGACTTGACATTCAGGGCTAAATTTTGTGTTTCGTATCAGTAACTTAGCCACGGTTTTTAGGTATGGTCACCTCCTCATGACCTTTTCACTCTTTGCTTTGGGTTTGCAGTTTTTTAGGTGTGTGCCTTTAACTTAGATTAAGTCACTGTCTTTATGGACGTAGAAAAATCTTAATAATAAATACTTGAAGGGACGGATGTAGCTTACCCATTGGAAATGGATTTTTCAGACATGGGCACTTTGTTTCTAATGGAAATCCCCGTCAGTGTTTGGAATGGCAAGCGAGTGTAGAAGTTCTTCACTTTATCTCTCAGTAAAACTACACAGGGGGGAGAAAGAAATTATATTATTTAGGGAGAAATTTGTTGTATCCATGAAAATATGAGGATAAGGGTGTACGCATCAGATTGAGAGCTTCCAATTAAAGATGGCATATTAAACTCACACACTTCTGCTCTCCTCCCAAATCTCACTAAAATAACAGTAAGGGGAATCTTGTAAAGGCTCACACCCACAAGGATAAAGAAAATAGAAGAAGGTATGGAGCAATGAAGTTCTGGAATCTAGAAAGCACACAGAGGAGTAAGAATTTGACTTTGTAGACCTAAGACAGCTGAATTCTCAACTTTTCTGTGGGAAGAAGAAGAAACAACCCTATCCACCTTCTGGAATCCCCAAAAGTTTAAGTATTGGCATCATTGGGATGAAGGTGGACTAAACCAGGATAAGCTGGACATCTCTTTAAGAAGCAATGGGGTCTCCAGATGGCTTCTTCTTTTTTGCATAGTGGACGAGTGCCCTCTCCCCACCATAGAAGAAGGTGGAAGGTTTATTCTCTGGAGAGGACAAAAAAGAGAGGATCTCTTGGGTGCACCAAGTGGAGTTGATGGTGGGAGTCATACACTGAAACTAGGGGATTCTTTCGAGTTCATCCACATGATGAAGGTTGAGACTTTCATCTTCCAATCTTATTTGGCATCCAAACCAATTACAGCCAGGTTCATGACCCCAGGCCAGATATGATAAGATTCCTGCACAGGAAGGACCTAAAAATAATGACCTAAGGGACTCCGCAAAGGGTGGCCGAACTAGATTATCCTACAGGGAAATATCAAGTCAGCAAGCTCTCGCCACATACTCCAAGTCTCCCAATCAGCTTCTGGACACTTTTCTTATATTTGAGTGTAAAATCAAGGGTCACCAGATATCTGAGAATATCCAGCACAGATAGAACAGTAAATGAAGAACGATACCATCTTGAAAGAAATGGAGGCTGCACAAGGGGAAAAAGACACTCCCCCCACCAAAAAAAAAAAAAAAAAACAGTGTCATTAATGTCCTCTGAGGAAACAAATCAACTGCAATCTTGTTAAAGCCACTGCTGGTATTTTCTGTAATATAGAGTCAAATGAAATTTTAACTGATAAGTGCATTAACAGTGGCTTTTATTAAGGAGTGGGAGTGCAGAACAGGATTATTCTCTATCATCAGCTTCATGTGTTTCTAAATGGTTTCACATTGCTACAAGGATCATGAGTAACTTTAATTTTAAAAAGAAGAATAAGCTAATCTGGATATTTCTAAAACCACAGAGTCAGGAGCCCACTGGAAATGCAGTTTGTGCAGATCCCACCAAGCACTCACCTTTCTTCCGGAACAGGGTCTTTGGCCTGTGGGGTAGGATCAGTCTGCAGCCCTTAGGATTGGATTCCATGACATCGTCACACACCTGGGCCTCTGGGTAGAGGGTGCAGGTGAAATACAAGGGTGCACTGTCTTTTATCTCCACCAGCTGACAGAAAGAGGGCTCTTGGATACAGCCTGCAGGCAAGAGAGCAATGGATTTTAGTCCTTGGGAGGCCTGCAGGAAAGGAAACTTCATAGGACCTACCGGGAAAAAATGCCTGGTAGGGATTCCTCCTTGGAGGACAGAGGCTCAGGACAGTTGAGAATACCAAGTCTGGAGCACCCCCCCCAAAAAAATACTGGGATTCTGCTAGCTGGGGAGAGGATTGTGCATCAAACAGCGAGTCCATGTGGCTCTGAATAAAGGCAAAGTCTAAGAAGGTGAAGAGTGAGCTGCACACACAGAAATACAGGAGGAGACAAGGCAAAATTCCATTGGATCTACCCAGGACCATCTCAGGGGCAGTTGGGATCTTCAGACCAGAGGCCACAGGACTGTAAAAACTTTGTGAACTCTGTGAATGATCTCCCCTGCTCCCACTCCCATATCAGACTTTTCCACTGGTATATGGTAGCTTCCTCACAGGGAGAGGTCATAGTTAATTCATCTTCTTTTGTTTTCTCATCCCCAAGGTCAAACACAAAGTTTAGAACATAGCATGTGCTAAACATAGCACATGCCTATTGGGTAAAGGATGGATGGATAGATGGATGGATGGATGGATGGATGGATGGATGGATGGATGGATGGATGGATGATGGATAAATGGATGGATGGGTGGGTGGATGAATGGATGGATGGATGGATGGATGGATGGATGGATGGATGGATGATGGATGGATGGATGGATGGATGGATGGATGGATGGATGGATGAGTGGATGATAGGTTCTGGGAATAGAGTAGAGATGATCTATACTATAAGCTTCTTGAAGATATAGGTTATGTCTTATCTTTCTCCTGTATTATTGATGGTATAATACTGAAGTGATCCCTGAGTTATACTATTGAGTTTCACCATATCTATTTATCAAGAATTGTTAAACTGGGTCTGTGTTGCCTGACCAGAGGATCTAGAAGAGGAAGGATGAGGTCTGAGGATACTTACGAGACAGGCACCACAGGTTTGCCTGCTGAGGTGAAAACAAGTGTTTGAAAAGCCATTGCTGCTGGATGGGCAGGGATCGGTTTCCATTGACAATGACCTGGTTAAGGTCCACAGGGGAGAAAAGTTCTGTCGTCAAATCTAAAGAAGAAGGAGAGAGTCAACTTCCTGTGCTTTATCTCTACGATGAGTCTCTCTCTGTCCCCAACCTCCTACCCCCAACTGTGTGTGTGTGTCTCTCTCTCTCTCACACACACACACACAGACACACACGCACACACTTGTTTTTAGGCTGTGTGAAGTCAGGGCAGGTCTGGAGGCCATAGGGCCGGGAGTCTAGCCAGGCAGGAAGGGTTCAGAAGGTTTCAAAAGGTCCTAAAAATTATAGAGTTGCAAAATCTTAGAAGCTTAGTTTGGAAGAAACCTTGGGAGCCATTTGGTTCAACTTTTCACCCAAGGCAGGACTTCCTCCCACAGGATATCCGGCCAATGCCCCCAGAGCCCTAAGTGACATGTCTGGGCTGACCACAGCACCCCACTCCACCATTAGGAAGTTGTGAGGTCAAATCCATCACTTTGAACCACTGCTACTCCTATCTTTTGAAGGCACCAGAGGTCCTATCTCTCTCCCAAATGGCAGCCTTCATCTGTGTGACCACTTTCAACTCTGCTCTGCCCCACCTGAAAGCTCCAACTTGACTATCCCTTAGTCTCTCCTTTTATCATCATGTGCCATGATCGCTGGCTGAAGGCTCTTTCTGGGTGCCCTGCTGCCCACAGGACAGAAGTCCAAGCTTTCTTCTTGGTCCAAGCTCTACCTGAATTTTAAGCTTTATTTCCAGTTGCCTCAACTTACACTCCCGAAGCCTTGCCACACTGCTTGCTGCCCCAGGATTGTTGTCCGTGCTCATCCCCTTCCTCACCTACCTAGTCCTCCTATACTTCAGGGCCAATGCTGTTCCCTCTGGCTCTGATGTTCTGTAGCTCTATAAAGAGGCTCACCAGTGCTGAGGGACTAGAGCATTACATGCCACATGGACCTGCCTTGGGCTTGAGCATCTTCCCAGGAGCCCACTTTCCATGCTCTGGAGAGCAGGCACCTGAAGACTGAACTTTTTCACCAACAGAAACCGCCGAAGGAGATAAAAGCTTTACTAACATCTGCAAGGCCAGATAGCCCTGGGTGAGACCCCAGAGACCATGTTGCTGCCCCTCCTCTGGACCACCCCAGCCCCTTGGGTTCTTGCACTTCACACGATTGTCCAGTGGACAGTTTGCATGCTTGTCTCTGTGCTTCATGATGCCTGGCACAAGGTAGGAAAGCACAGATCACCTGTTAAGACAGCAGAGTAAGAAAGAAAAAAAAAGGAAAGGAAAGGAAAGGAAGAAAAAGAAAGAAAGAGAAAGAAAGAAAGAAAGAAAGAAAGAAAGAAAGAAAGAAAGAAAGAAAGAAAGAAAGAAAGAAAGAAAGAAAAGGAAGGGAAGGGAAAGTGAAGGGAAAGGGAAGGGAAGGGAAGGGAAGGGAAGGGAAGGAAAGGAAAGGAAAGGAAAGGAAAGGAAAGGAAAGGAAAGGAAAGGAAGAAAAAGAAAGAAAGGAAGAAAGGAAGGAAGGAAGGAAGGAAGGAAGGAAGGAAGGAAGGAAG
>NW_023270415.1:73657164-73676629 GCF_011800145.1 Mirounga leonina | reverse complement strand
AGGGAAGGGAAGGGAAGGGAAGGGAAGGGAAGGGAAGGGAAGGGAAGGACACAGAGACCTAAAGGCAAACTTGAAGTTCCTTCAATCCCACTCTGTCCTTGGAGACTTTGCACATGCCATTCCTCTTGCCTGGAACACCTCCCTCGTGTTCCCTGGAAATGGCTGCAGATCCTTCCAGGCTCCTCTGTGAAGCCTTTCTGCCTCCTTTGGGGCACCCAGCATCCTCCGGCCCTGCATCCTCACCACACCTGACACCTGCCCCTTAGAGCCATTGCCGTGTTATCCACGCAGCGGCCGGCATCTGGGAATTCTCGCTAGTCTGCCAATGTCCAAGGGCACAGCGTTTGTGCTCAAAAACGGTCTGTCTGGTGGATGAGAGAATGAACACGTAGCCACTCAGTTTGTTTGGTTTACGTGCCATATTAGGAAGACTTCATCTTCCTCTTGTTCTCTCCAAACTTTGCCCTCCCCCTGAACGCAAGGAGGCTGATACCGGCCTTGCCAGATAGGAGGCTGTTCTTGCGGGCTTCCCTGTGTGTGTCTCAAACACTCAGGCTAATTGAAGTGACCTGCAGCGGAAAGGGGACAATCCTCACTGTACTCTGAACTGGGGAGGCCGTTCTGGGGGACACCGAAGAGCACAGGCCAGGTAAACAAGGCAGGGAAGTGGGCCTGGGCCCAGCCAGCGTTACAGGAGTGGATCAAAGGGGTCTCTCCTGCAGGGGTGTTATCTTCCTCAGCCCAGGAATGTAATCAGCCAAGAAAGGGAAAACCGAGCAGAGCTGGGTCCATTCACCCTGATTCCTTCCAAGGTCTTGGGCGGGGGGGGGGCCAGCTCCCCTTCTGGTGGGAGGAGTGGGGGGGGGTCCTTCCTGTGAGAGTCGTGTGATGGTTCCGTAGATGTGGACCGACGCAGGGTATAATGATGGATTGTACAGAATTCATTCACCTGTACCTTGCCGTGAGCTGTCTGCTCCCCCCGCCCCTGCTCCCCCCGCCCCTGCTAAGGTGGGGGAGCCCCAAACACAAGTGCCCCAGGGGAGGCAGGCCGGCAGGGGTGCCTGGTGCTAGGCAGGGACTGGGGCCAATGGGCGAGCTGGTCCCTGACGGCAAGGGCAGCACAACTCAGCTCAGAGGACGGTCGCCAGGCAGAAATGTGAAGCCAGTTTTGCCAAAGCTTTTCCTCTGTTTTTCTCTAGAGAAGCTTGAAATCTCAATTTTTATATAAAATCTCCCAAGTTAAAAAATATTGGCTCAGTTTAAAAAAAAAAAGAAGAAGAAGAAGTCTGCTCCGCAAATCAAACAAAACCCGTCTGCTCCGTCAGCCGGGGCCACTAGGACTCAGCTCTGGAGCCCACACTGTGCCAGGGAATGGCTGGTGTTCAGAAGAACCCAGGCTTCGGAGGCAGCTGACCACAGCTTGAGTCCTGGCGCTGCTCAGTCAGTGCTGGACTCGCTTAACCGGGTGATACGGAAGCACTAGAGACCTCGTGCGTCTCACTGAAAAAGTGGGAACAATGACACTAGTCAGCAGAGTTGCCCTAACCTTTGCAAGATGATGCCTATGAAGCACCAGATGGAGGCCCTGCCACCCGGAGGCTCAAGAAGGGGGCTTGCTCTCTTCTGCTCCCCTCCCAGGTGAGTGTTGAACTCACCCTTGCTTCAGCAGAAAAATGAAGGCTGGCAGCAGATTAACTTGAACGCCAGCCATGTGTTCAGGAGGCTCCCAAGGCAAAACAAAGCTGCCAATTTGCTTGGGCAAAGATCAGAAAGGTAAGGGTCCATCCAGGTCATCGTGCAGAAGGAACCCAGCCGCGTGCTTGCTTATGAGAGCAAGGAGGGGCAGCCTCCTGCGCAGGCGCCCACCCACCCACTCCCACCACCCTGCTGGCAAAATTGACACTTCCACTGGAAGGCCTCCGAAGGTGCAGAAGACACCACCGTGAAGAGCACTGGACAGGATTATGTACTCTGACCCTAGTTTCCATGCCAAACGGGGACCTGCTGACTGACACGCAATGCGGGAGGAGAGAGGACTGGGGACAGAACTTTACAGAAGGCTTGCCATGAGCCAGGCTCAGTGCTAGGATCATCACCACCAATGCCACGGCCACCACAGAATAACAGCCACCCATTTCTGAGCACCTGCTCGGTGCCACTGTAATTTTCAGCATTCCCTACTCTAATCCCCACAATTGCCCCGGCTCCTGGGGACTGCTCTTTCTCTCTCTCTCCTTTACTGAGGGAGAAACTGAGGCTCAGGGAAGGTGACTCAGGGTTGCACAGGCAGAGGGGTCAGAGCTGGGGTTTAGAGCCTGTTCTCCTGGCCTGAGAATCTGTACTCTAAACCAGGGCACAGCCCTCGGGTCCTGCAACTCTACGAATGCAGAATGAACTCAGCCAGCCAAACTACTATGGTATGAGCCCCATTTGGGGTGGGTTTTGTGCCTTATGTCATTTGAGCTGGACAGAAGCCCTGGGAATGAGAAGCTACGATTTGGGTGGCATCTGTTAAGTACCAGGCAATGTACCAGGTGTCTTACCCAGCATGTACTATAATTGGATTGTGGAAAGCGAGGTACATTCTACACATGATGAACCAAGGCTCTTAGAAGGTGAGCAAAGTACCCACAGTTGTGCAGTTAGTGTAAGTAGCAAAAAAAGGTGGCTCAAGCCCTAATCTATCTGCTTTGCAATGTGGTGTTCCTCCCATGGTGCCACGCTGTCTCCCCTGTGCTCCCCTCTCCCTTCGCCTGCCTACTCCACCCTACCCAACCCTCCCCACCCCTCCCCTCCCCTGCTCCTCCTCCTCCTCCTTCCTCTCCCTCTCCCCGCTCCTCCCTGCTCCCACCCTGAGGTGTAGCCCCACCTAAGAAATCACAATTGCAGATGCTAGGAATAGAGTGTCTCAGCACATACATTCTGTCCCTATTAATGTATGGATTACATACACCCATAATGTATGGATTACTCCACAGAGTAAAATGACCCTTTCTCAAAAGACTCTCTAGAAATCTCATTCACGAAACAATTCCAGAATCTGTACATTTCGTTTACACTCTCTGACCACAGTCAGCGGAAGCTTGCTCTTGAATAGTTCTTGCTGGGTTTTGTTGTTATGGTCATTTTCTTTTCCAGGAGCAATGATGATTCTGCCATGATTTCACTTTACATTCTGTGCCAGTCTCCCCTCTGAGGAGCTGTCCGCATTTGTGAAGTGAATAACTGGGTTAAGAGCTGAGAGGGAAGGCCCTGGCTGCAGCATGCAGGGATGCTAATGGGGCCCTGCTCAGATCAGACGCTTGGCATCACCCTCTTATCTCCACAGCCAGGCACCCAAGTATAGAAAAAGGTTTGGGGTTGGTACCTGTTTCCGTTGGAGAGTCTGGCCTGGGTTCCATGTCTCTTCTACATCCCAGAGACTCAGACCGGGACCCCATGTCAGAATCTAGGAAGGAAAAAAAAAAAAAAGATTGTTGTTGTTCTGTTGGGGTGGGAAAAGGGAGGTACTCCTCTTGTCAACAAAATGGCAATGTGGGAAATCCTCACAGTCCATATCCAGGTGCCCAAGACAGGATCTGGAACAAATCCAGTAGCAGAGACCTTTGGCCTTTGATGAAACATCAGTCAACCTCTCATTAACAGAATCATTATTGTCCTTGGTATTGAAATGACTCATCGCAAAACTAACAAAATGAATTCATAAACATTGGTCTTTACAACGCTCTGTGAAGGTAAGGAGTGAGATTGTCATTTAATCTTGAGAAAACAGAGATGTGTAAAGATGAAGTAACTTATCCCAGAATATACAGGTAGAAAGTAGATGAATTAAAATTTGAAAAAATTAAATAAAATCTCAAGTTAGGAACTTGTCTTCCATGAAAACAGAGTGAGCCTATGGGGAGAACAGGGCATCAGACAAGCTTTTGGGTGCTTCTGCTCAGGGCGGCAAATATCCTAATTCTTCACCAGCTAGCAGCTTATTTGTCAGAAATGTTTGATAACTAGGAAGCAATGAACTTGGAGCCAGAGTCTGGGTCCCACCCCAGGAACCCAGGGGGCATTTCACCGAACCTCTCCATGCCTGGTTGTTCTTGTCTGCAAAATGAATAAAATGCATTCCCCTTATATAGCTACCTTATAAGGAGGCCAAATGAGAAAAGAAGTGTATAATCTCATTAAATCACTTTAAAATGAGAATATGGTGGGCACCCTCCTTTTCTTTTTCTCCTGTCCCTCCTTTTCTTCCTCCTTCTTCCTCATGCTCTCCATCCATCCTCGCCTCCACCAGCATGAGTTAGCAGCCAGGATGCACTAGGCACTGCGCCCCCTTGCCCGAGTTCATGCAGCTGTGTGCGGGCAAGCGCTCTTATTGTCATGCTGCCCGTGAGGAGACAGGGCTGGGAGGGTATAACTGATGTGCACGAGGCCGCAAGGCGGTGAGTAATGCAACCAGAAATCACACCCAGTGACTCCACCCCACACTCTGTGCTCCTTCCCACTATCTCCCTTCACAGGCACAGAAACAGGTCACCAGTCCTGTCTCTATGGGCACCCAACAAAGGTGAGGAGGGATCCCGGGAAGAGAAGGGAAGTGATGTGGGGCAGGATCTGTCCCCATCCTCCCACTAGCCCCATGGCCAGGGCTTTTATGGGTCTGCTGTACCTGCTGCCTCCTGAGGCTGGAACTCCCTACAGGTGAAGGCTGTGCCTCGCCCATCTCTCTCATCCCATCCTATTCAGACTCATCCTAAATGCCTTGCACGGTCCCCACTCTGAGTAGGCACTTGGTCAATGCTCAGCAAATTCAGAGGAGGACAAACAAAGCAGAAAGGAGACGCTGAATGTGGGTTTTATCTGGAGCCCCAGCCTGCCCCACGCACACGCAGGGGCACTACCTCTAAGCAGGGGACATGTCACCACCATGGGGGAACACGTCCCCTCACCCTGACCTCAGGGGGAGCGAGCCCTGTGGCCGAGTCTCCTGGAGAAATGTCTCCCTGGCCAGCAGCGGCCTCAGAGCTCCCTCCCCGTAACAAGGACAGCTCGGGGTCAGCAAACCTGATCTCACAGGAAGCCATGCTTCCTTCCCCCTTCCTTTCTGGGGCTTCTACACTTTTCTTTTCTTTCTTTTTTTTTTTTTTTAAGATTTTATTTATTTATTTGAGAGAGAGAATGAGATAGAGAGAGAGAGCATGAGAGGGGGGAGGGTCAGAGGGAGAAGCAGACTCCCCGCCGAGCAGGGAGCCCGATGCGGGACTCGATCCACGGACTCCAGGATCATGACCTGAGCCGAAGGCAGTCGCTTAACCAACTGAGCCACCCAGGCGCCCTGGGGCTTCTACACTTTTCATGTTTCTTCTAGGGTTTGGCATCTTATCTGATGAGAATCAGGCCCTTCTATGCCACACAGAGCACTCATTTGGAAAGCAAATCTCTACTGTTTTCTCTCTGCAGAGCAGGGTGCCCCCATGAACGAGAGGTGGGGCCAGAAAGTCTGGTGTAATCCGTGTCCCGCTCACTCCCTCGGCACCACAGCTCACCTTTCCAGAGATAAACCTGCTGGAAGCTGGTAACGGTGTCCAGAGTTCCTTCCACGGCTGCTAGAACTGCAAAGACAGATGTTTATTTTCATGAGCTTGAGTGTGCTTATTCTCACGCTGACCCACCTCTCCCACACGGGCCCCCTCCCGACCTGAGAACTCTGTTTCCTATCAAGGTGCATGCCCCAAAAAGAGAGCATCATGGAGCTATCTTCCAGTTCCCTGGTACAAAACCAGAGCTGGTCAGGCCCTGGGTGTCTCACGTGGGGCACCCAAGAGATTATCACGGGGAGGGGCCCGGAAACCGTGAGAGAGTCACTGAAGGAACTGGGGATTGGCCGAAAGAGAACCAAGCCCATAGAGACTCGGGTGCTGTGTTAATTGTCCAAGTAAGCCCTCTGAGACTCTTGCTTTGTGGGCAAATGGGGATGGTAATTGTGAGGGTGGAAATGGGGTAAACCGTCTTCTGTAGCCCTCAACATTTGATAAGCACCCTATGATGGGTAGCTGCCATTATTAGATTCATTACTAATATTATTCAGTTTTCCTTTCTGCCATACTACACTTCTCCGGAATCATCCAGATGAAATTAGCTTTGCCTTGATGGTTGTGTTTGCTCTCTTGCCTCTGCGCAGCCCTAAGATCCTGCCAATCCCCCTGCGCTATGAAAGCCTGGGAAAAGAGCTCAGAAAGCACAGATTCTGGAGGCAAATGACCCCACACATGGCAGGAAACACATGGTTCACAACCTGAGAACTCAAGAAGTAACCACATTGTGTTAATTATCATTAAGAACCATGTATTATTATTTTTTAAGATTTTATTTATTTATTTGACAGAGAGAGACATATTGAAAGAGGGAACACAAGCAGGAGGGGTGGGAGAGAGAGAAGCAGGCTTCCCGCGGAGCAGGGAGCCCGATGCAGGGCTTGATCCCAGGACCCTGGGATCAGGACCTGGGCCGAAGGCAGACACTTAACCAACTGAGCCACCCAGGCGCCCCAAGAACCATGTATTACTATAGTCGATTATTATTAAGTCATTACCATTGGCCCAACACTATGATGAACACCTTCCAGATATTGCTTCATTTAAACCTCATAGGTAGGTGTTTTTGTCCCTAATTTCCAGGTGCAGATCAAAATCCAGAGAGGCTAATGCCAGAATTCAAATCCCACTTGCTTCGCTCTATATCCCATGCTCTTAATCACCACGCTAAAGAGAGGATAACATATTTTAGAATTCTGTCCATCCAAAATGGCAAATATCTGTAAAGCTTCTTGCGTTTAGAGAGGTGTTTAAGGAGGTTTAAAAAGGTTTAATTAAACAGTGAAAGATTTGGAAAACGCAGCTATTAAAGTCATGAGCCGCCCCCCTTACAAGAATGACCATGCTCTATGACAGGGGGTGAGCCAAAAATATTGAGTTGCACTTCCATTTGGTTTTACTTCTAAAATGGGAATAAACAACAATTCTAGAACGTCTCACACTGCCCAATGTTGGGATTACACGTTTCCTTAAAAAACCTACTCATTATTCTCTTCTTGCCCTCCTCAGAGGGTGGATGCCACTTGTAAAAATTTGGGGAAATTGAAACCTATGATGTCTGGGAGATCTAGAGTTGGATCTCTGAAAATTTGAAACTCATTGTACACCCTACAGAGGAGCCCACCATAGACTTTCCGACACCAACACAGAGCAGGGAGCCATCTGCTCAATCTGCTCTGCTTCTGTCATCTTTCTTGATCACATTTGCTTATGATGAAGGGCAGGCGAGGGGACTTTGGACCTTGCCCCAAAGGAAATTAGAGAATCTGTTTCTTAAATATTTTTACACCCAAATCTAATTGGTATACTGACTCTTCAAAAGGATGGAGGGATAGATAGATAGATAGATAGATAGATAGATAGATAGATAGATAGATAGATAGATGTAGATAGATAGATATAGATATACTTTTGGTAACATAGATGTAAATACAATAAATAAATAAAGTAAAATTTTCCAAATATTTTAGGCTATGCATTAGGATTCTTTTTTTATCCTGTAGAAGTAGGAGAAACAACATCTTAATTCTAGGGCGCTTTATTGCTCTCAAATCTAAGACTGAAACCGAGGACCACTTTACAAAGTAGTTTACCATGGGATACTACTGAGCATTTAGATCATGGACCCTCAATAAGTATTAGTCCACATCTCCATCGCTGCCCCTTCTCAAGAGCAATAATCCCTCAAGGATTTCTTCATCACTCAGCAGTTCCTATTTCTGACTTGGGTGAGCCTCTCATGTTGTCCAGAACATCTTGATGTGGTATGGTAGACGTGTCCTGCTTTTCACTGAGTGGCAAGGACAATTATAGGTGCCCTCCATCACCCAGAGAAGAACAGGTACTCCACATAGGTGCACAAGGTCTCACGCTCTATTTTGGGGCCAGAATGCACTGAACTGTGGTGAGAATGGGATCTTCTTACTCACTTTTTGTCATCTTGAGACAATAGAGCCCTGTGGCTTCTGGCCTGGAAAATATGGTTAGTCTTAACCTCATCCTTGGTTTTGGCCCATTTCAACACCATTCAATCCAGTGGAATTCAGTTAAATTCAGCACACAAAAAGTTGAGCACTTGGTAAATCCAGAAAGCCACCTGACCAACATCTACAGACTGACGTGTAGATGCTTGTAAATTACCACAGACAAAGTGATAATGCCCTGGGGGTTTTAACTACTGATCCAATTGCCAGGTCTCCATAGGTGTGCACAGAGGCCACGGGAGTGAAGGGCATGGCATCACCCTCTCTCTTGTCTTTCCCACCCCCCACCCCATTTCTACATCCACACTCACCTCCTCCTACTTTCCAAGTCAGTCAAGGGCACCCTTTCCTTCCTGGTCACTCTCTCAGAGCCATCCTCCTCCCCTGCATCAACCTCTACATCCAACCAGGCTGTTCCCCCAAACTGGTCTCAAATCTGGCCCCGCCGCGGGACCCTCCGTCTTGGCTCAGGCCTCATCACAGACTTTCCCTGGTTCCCTTGACTCCCTCCCACCTCCCCAGCCACACAGCACCAGGGTATCCTCCCCAAAGGCGATCCTCCCTCCAGTCCTGCAACAGTTACTGCACATTTCGGAATTCACTTCCCTGGGATCTGGTTCTTGGCAGTGTGAACAGCTACGTGCTGTCTCCAAGGGGCCCATCTTTCCACTTCCACCTAATGCATGCTTCCAGCCTTCTGCATCACTGCACTCGAGAACTCTCATCCCCTTTCACTTGGTTAACCTCTCTATTCATTCTTTAAGAATCAGCACTGGCGTCACCTCCTTCTAAAAGGCCCCCATGAACCCTCTGGCTGGGTTCTATGCCCTTCCTCTAGATTTGCACAACACACTCAACAAGCACCTCTGTCTTTAATCTCATACTTGACTGTAACTGTCCATTGAATGTACTAGAGCTTTCAGACTTCAGGAATGGGGACTTATGCCTCTTTATATCACCAACAGCTGACAATCCCTGCTGCAGAACTGGTGTTCAGCACATTAATGAGTGCAAGGAGGAATGAATGAGGAAAACAGAGTAATCAACGATACTCGGGGCCCGCCAAGCAAACACAGAGCATTACCTTCCTAAGCACAGGAAGGCTGGCCACCATATCAGCTTTCCTAATGTAGACCCCCAAAGCGTCCCTCCATTCCCCAAAACTTCCCCAGCTCAACATTGTCGATGGTGAGGAGGCGCATAGAACAGAAGCAAACATGATTCCGCCTCTTCCCTGCTGAGCAATATTTTAAGGTAAAACGTTTTGACTATCCAGACATTTGTGCCATTCCTTCCATGACAGCTGAGTTAGAACATCCCTGTGACCCAAACAGGCCTCCACGCTCTGACTCATTACCTCTCTCTCCATAATCAAGGCAGCAGGAATACATACACATTTAGAAGTTTTGGGGTTTGGCACAGAGCCGGATTCCTGAAGGTTGGTGGGTGTCGCGTGGTATTAACTTACTTCAGGACACTTCTGCAGAGGTCATGCGCTGTGTCTAGGATGGTTAGTTTGAATCTACAGCCTGGGAGTGGGCAGCATCCCAAACTAGAAAGCCCGGGTTTCAGAGTCCACCTTCTATTCCTTGCCTTCCTAATAAACTACATTCCTGAATCCTTGTCTCAGGTTCTGCTTAGTGCAGAGCACATGACAGCTATTATACATAACTATAATAGGGTCATCCTATTTGTAGCTGCCCATCAGACGTCTACTCCAAATGCATTTGGAGACAGTGAGCATCCCAGAGGCATTGTAAGTTTCTCCACCTAGCTCCCAGCACCCCAAGACGATGGCAAGCATTGATACAAAACAGACTCCTATGAAGAGGACGCCAGCCATCAGCCTGAGCCTCACCATTGCCTGAAGCATGAAGCCTTTGGGATTCAGAATAAACCCAGGAGTGTTCCACCAAGGCCTGTTTTTCCTGTCAAATGTTAAGTCCCTATGGGCAGTAAGGGACATTTAATCTGCCTATTTTTCATTCATTTGCACTTCAAGACATTATGAGAAAGAAGACATAAGCAGTTCCAGAGCTTTCTAAGCCTTTTCCCTTAGAAATGGAAAGATGGATCCAGCCAGCACTAAATAGTTGAAACATCCAGAGATGCCCATTGGCAATTTGGGAGACGCAGACTCTGGGTGGATTCCTCTCTTGAGAGTAATATTTAAACAGAAATCTGATGATGGGAAAGAGAAACCTCACAACCAAGAAAAGCCCTGGGTCTTTGTATGGGATAAAATGGCCCCTGGGGGATTTGTAGGGTTGTTTGTTTGTGGGTGTATTTTTTTGTTCTGAACTGATATTTGGTTGGCTTAACAAACAAGGAAAAATGCACAAAAAGAGAATTCTGAGTTCTATGAACCTTCGTCAGTCCACTAAGATGGGCAAACAGGGCCCACTGTACGTCAATAATCTTCCTGTCACCCCAGCTAACCTTCGAGCTCCTTCCAACACAGAGACCACTCCTCCCTGTCTGTACCTCAGTTCTTGGCCTGGTGCCCACACTCAGCAAGCTCTCAGGACAAGTGACGGACAAGTGAGCCCAACAACTCCCTCCTCTAAGGCTGTTCATGCCCACCCAGACCACCTCCACAACTCACCCCTGACCTTCCCGCTTTCCCAGGGCCTTTTGTCCCCTTCTCCCCAGAGCCCTTGAAAATCCTTGAAGTAGAACGTGTAAGTCGCTGACATTAATGACCCAATGTCTGGAGCAAAGTGAGCCCAGATGGATGTCCATTACTGGACTCCTTAATTTGCTGGGACAACACAAGTTATACAAGCAAGTGGCACCACGGGGTGGGGTGGGGGAGAGCTTCAATTGACAGTCCTGGTCTCCAAAGTCTAAGGTTTAGGTCCCAGCTATTGCACTTCATGCAAAGACAGTTTCTTTAAGTATGACACATCACAGCTTGGAACTGCACTCTCCTGGGTAAAACTGTGATGTAACCAGCTCCCTCACTTAAGTATCAAAAGGATCGGTGAGCCCAAGGGGGTGAAAGTGTTTTGTAAAATGCAAAATGGATACTGATGTGCTTCCTGTTTGAATTTAGTGTATTCTGTTAAATTGCAATTACTTACAAATGGGAATCAATTCACTTACACTTTGTACATAAATGCTAATTCTCCATTAGCCAGGCCACTTGTTGGACCAGACTCTCAGAGTGCCGGTGAGCTGATCAATGAAAGGGGATGTCCAGACTAGAAGTCCTACAGGGTGCCTCTGTGGGATGTGCTGTCAGGGGATCAGGGACTTGAGGTTCAGAAACCATGCCTTAAACTACAGCCCATAGAGCATGTTAGCACTTCATTCTCTAATATGTAAAAAAGTGTGCCCCCATTTTACAGATGGAGACCCTGAAGCTCAAAGAGGTGAAGTGCTTTGGGCAAGGCCACAGAGCTGGAGGAGAAAAGAAGAAATCATCTCCAGGATTTTCAATGCAGGCCACTGCTCCATAATCTCTAGCATCTACGGAGTCCCCACCTTGCTCCCAGCATCACTCCCAATGTTTCACCACACATTCCTCCTTCAATCCTTCCAACCTCCCAAGGATCCAAAGTCATCATTATCTACATTTTATAACTGGGAAGGCCAAGGCCCAGAAAGTTCATAAAGGAGTAAGCATTCACACTGGAATTTGAACTCTGGGGTCTGATTCCAGAGTCCGTATTTTAATGAGCATCTAATCAATGGCTAAATGGGAAGGCAGAGGCTGTGACAGACAGAGTTCATCATTATTGTCCTTAGATCCTTCCCACGTGCTTTCAATCCATTTTGTGGCATCCCTGCGGCTGTCTAGATCCATGGGATCCTCACTCCTCTTTCCCTCTATCAATATCTATTGTTAGAAAAGGGAGTCTATTGGCTGTTCACATTTTAGTAAGAATTTAAACCACATTTCTTTTCCCAGGGACTCATTGTACTTGAAGAGTGACCTATTACTGTGGCAGAGAACATTTGTGCCCTATTGTTCCCAGTTGGAAAGGGCCTCCTGGTCAGTCTGTGTATAAGGCAACCCCCAATTTGGAACACCACGGATATACTTTGGAGTGCCTGAAATACCCATCAAAGGGTACCTTTCTTAAAGCTTTGTCCATACCCTAAAATATACACATATACACAGGGTATTGGAAGAAAAACAACCCAAAACTTCAAAAGTCATTTGGTAATCACTCCTTCTCAGGGAGGCCAGACAAGGACACATTCTTTATTTTGGGGCACATACCAAGCACATGCTCCATGTGAAGCAATTCACTCTGGATTTATTGCCCATGAATATATCATACGTCTTTTGCAAATGCTTGTTTTTACCCAGGGCTACCTCTCAGAATAATGGATACCATATGTTTACTATTCATCATGTAAATAAGTGATTTGATTTTATTTACCCCCCAAAAACACTAAGCTTCATGGAATTCCACATAATTAGGCAACATTTTTTGTCCAGGCTTTGGTAAAAATTCATTCCACAGATATTATATACATTCTCTATGCCAGGTTTTAGGCTGGATGGTGTGAATCCAGAAATTATTAAGACACGGGTCCAGTTCTTAAAAAAACAAAAGATTATGACAAAGTCAAAATATGATAATAATATTATCTAACATTAATACTATGTGTCAGGCCCCCTACAGAGTTCCTCTCAAACAGACATATTATCTGTAAGTGCCTGCAGAGAGGAGCAGGTAAGAATATCAGCTCTGGAGCCCTATTGCCTGGTTTCGGGTCCCAGTCCTTCTCCTTGGAAGCTCGGAGCCCTTAACAAGACTTCATTTTCAGTGTACCTTGGTTTCTTCAGCTGTAAAATGGGGAGAACTGAAAGCAGTTCCTCTCCCTCCAGGCACTATGTTGGGGGTATGCGAGTGAGCCCCGGGGTTCTGGTGGCCGAGAGCTGCCTTACACTGAGAAGTAGGTCTTGCAAACTTCTAGAGGCAGGAGATAGTGGCTGCCAACTCTTGAAGGACCAACGTCTCCTAAAGACAGGAAGCCTCCAAGGGCTCTTTGACACCCTATCCCCCCTTAGTCCCCTTCCCTGCCCTGTCTGGGCTGACATCTGTACTGCTTTCAGCCCTCCCAGCTCAGAGGGTGAGGTGGAACTCCGTGCTGGCAGAAAAACAGAGAGGAGGCAGGATGAAGCCGGGCTTCGGCCAGCCTCACGGAGGAACCGGGAGTGAGTGATCCCGAGTCCGGTTCTCACCATAAACTCTGACTCTTCAGGTTGGAAGGAAACTGCCAGGTCACCTAGTCAGTGCTTCGCAAACTTCTCAAACTCAGCAGGCATAGCATTCTCCAGACAGCTTGTTCGAACAGATTCCTGGGGCCACCCTGCGGGTCTGGGGTGGGACCCGAGAATCCGTATTTCTAATGAGCTTCTGGGGATCCTGAGCCCGACAGTCCTGACCACAAGGAGTCATGCCAGTGTGGTCAGTCCTCAGCTCAGAGGTCTTCCCTGATGGAGACCTGCTGAGGGGACAGGGCGGGGGTAGGCAGAGAGGAGATCTGACTGCTCACCATGGGTCTCAGAGGCTAATGCCCATCCCTGTAAAATGAGGGGGTGGGCAGATGATCTCAGAGTAACTTCTAGATTTAATGCTTATAAGTTTGTGGAGAATGCTGGAAGAACTTCTGAAAGAGGAGGATGGAGCAAGCTGAATGGTTATTTCTGTCAACGGAGCCCATGCGGTGGGGCGCAGAGCCCCTTGTACTGCCTGTAATCAGCAGGGGCTGTGTAGTTGGGACCACCTGCCACAGCGATGCTGCCCAGCTGAGCCGGCCTCCCTCCAGCCAACCGGCAGCCTTGGGAGAGCTGCTGAGATGCTCTGGTTGGGTTTTATGTACATCTTTGGTACCATTTCTTTTCAGAATTGTAACTCTCTTAGGGTACAGAGAGGGCTCCTAGGAGAGGAATGTCAGACCTTGCTGGTGAGGAAAATGCATTTTGAAAGAAGTCAGGCAGAAGGCAGAGACTTACTCTGGAACTCCTGGCCTCCCAGACGCAACGTCACCTGGCGGCTCCCCCGGTCGTACGTCACACCAGGACATGTGGCATTAGCCTGGGCTTTAGCGGGGTCCCTCCAGTCCTTGACATTGCAAAGCAGGACGTCGGGGGAGCTCAGCAACCCACAGATGATGGGACCTGCAGAGTCATGAGAGAGAGGAGAGGTTGATGTGATGAAGAACAAGGAGGGCCCTTTTAGGGACTCATGTCTGTGCCCTGAGAGGCTTGGAGGATGGGGACAGGTAATGATGCCTTGGGAGGCACACAGGGATGGACACTGGAACGCAGCAGCCTGGTTTTCAATTGTGTTCCTCTTCCCTGATAGTTCTGCACTTGTCATAGTGGCAAATTCCCAAAGGGAGGGCCACCCCCATGCCGGCCCTGCTGAACCTTTCCTCCTCCATTAGAGCCCTTCTTCATGGGTCAGTAGCAACGATGTCTTCAATACCACTGGGGGTCTTAGTGTCAGAGTCCTCTGTCCTCATTCTCTACCCCCTACTCCACAGAGGGATCTTTTTGAGGTTTCAAGCAAATAAACAGAAGCTTCTGTCTCTCTTCTCTTTCTCTCTCTCTCTCTCTCTCTCTCTCTCTCTCTCTCACACACACACACACACACACACGTGCACGAACATGTCAACTTTGAAGGGACTCAGAAAGGAGTACTCCGATTCCAAGTAAGGAACTAGGAAAAACCATGCACCAATAGCACTTGCCTGTTAGGAAGTGAACTCCTTGTCTCTGGATGCATTCAAGCATAGGCCGTGTGCCCCCCATGTCTGGGATATGCAGAGAGAGATCTATAACTAGGGGAGGCACTAGACTATTTTGTCTACTTTTTTATTAGACTAATTTTTATAGAGCCTGATTTTTTAAAAAGATTTATTTATTTGAGAGAGAGTGAGCAAGCGAGCTCAGGGAAGAGGGGGCAGAAGGGGAGGGACAGAATCTCCAGCAGACTCCCGCTCAGCGCAGAGCCTGTCGTGGGACTCGATCTCAGGACCCTGAGATCATGACCTGAGCCAAAACCAAGAGTTGGTGGCTTAACCCACTGAGCCACCCAGGCGCCCCTGTCTTAATTTTGAATATGTGTCCTAATTTTTAAAATGCTTCAATGAAGTTATGACTTTATTTAGGTTCAGGAAGACCTATCCCGAGCTAAGTGTGTTTGACAGTGGGGTTTGTTTTTTTATTATGTGATGTTAGTCCCCATACAGTACATCATTAGTTTTTGATGTAGTGATCCACGATCCATTGTTTGCGTTTAACACCCAGTGCTCCATGCAGAACGACAGCGGTTTTAGTGAGGTAAGGTAGGCAACTCAAAAGCTTCAAATGTCTGTACTGTGCCAGTCACTATGGTGGTAAGTGCCTTAAATATGTTAATCCCCTCAATTCTTGCCGACATTATTATTTCCGTTTTACTCGTGAGGAAACCGAGTCTCATATAAGTTAATTGCCCAAATTTACTGAGATGTAGAAATTAGATAATTTATACGTCATTTCAATAAGTAATCCCATTAGGTAGTATGGTTGTTCAGATTCTCCTGAAAAAAATAGGAAATCTGTCACCCCATAACCCCATTCCCTCCCTTATCCTAATTTATGCCCAAATCCAGATAAGAGTTTCAAACTCATCCCTCACCAAAATTTCCCCAAAGTAGATGACTCAGATGTCTGGCTTATGAATCTGACGTCTTGTCCTTCTCCCTCCCACTGACCACTTTTAACCTGCAGGGGATAAGAAATCATCAGCAGCATCTCTGTGTAAAAAATCACCTTACAGTTCCTCTGACTGCTGGTTCTCAAAACAGGGCCTCGGACTGATTCTATCAACAACACAGGGGGAGCTTTGAAAATGCTCGTTCCTCAGCACGAACCACAGAGTTTCTGACTCGATAGGTCGTAGGGGTGGGAGGTGGTGACATTTGGGAATCGGCATTTGTCAACAGCACCACAGATGATTCTGGTGCACAGCTGGATTCTAGAATCCCTGACCTGATTAGACCACTTCATTTCATAGATGAGGAAGCAGAGGCACAGAAAAGGAGAGAGGTTTTCCCAGCTGAAACCGGAGGAATGGCCAGCAGGCAGCGAGAGCCTCAGGGGGGCCCACAGGCTGAGCCTCTCAGGACCAGGGTAGCAGGGTGCATAAGAGCCCGCCTGAGAGCCCAGAGGAAGTCTGCGCCCCGTGGCTGCCCTCTCCCAAGGCAGGAAACAGCATCATGGAATTAAATAAGAGGCGGGTGTATTTTTCCTTCTGCTCTCAGGCCTTGGAAGAGAAACCCATGTAGCTTTGTTCTTTCATGCTAAAGAGGCAACGAGAACTCTGTGTATCTGAAAGACAGGTGCCAGCTAGAGATTCGAAGTCACTTTGCGGATCCCGTCCTGCCAGCTTCCATTACACTCCTAGGAACCGCGGGGTCGCCTGAGTCCCTCGGAACCCCACTGAAATGTAGGTACGGGAGCCTCGTGAATTGTCCTCAATAATCAGTGGAAACAAAGCCACTTAGGAAGTGGAGGTTGGAGGAGGCAGAAGCAGGAAGGGGAATCTACCAGAAAGTTAAATGACTTTCCAGACCGGGATAAAAGGACGGAGCAGGAGTCTGTCCCCGTTCAATTCAGCAGATCTGGCCAAAGCTTTCTGATTCAAAGCTCCAGATCTGCCCATCAGACAAGCCTGGGAAACACATCTGCCCAGTGTTTTATGTGCGTCTCCAAGAGAGCTTAACTTGTGGCGTGGTGAGGGGGCCATTCAGCTCAACACAATTCAGGGATCACAGGTTCCACTTGGAGGGAAAAGCAAGCGAGCTGCAAGCCAGAAATGTCATGGAAACAAGGATTTTGTGTGCTTACTGTTCCATGGAACAAACTAATTCTTCCATATATGATTCTAAGGAAAACAACCTTCCAACTTGAAAAACCATATGGTTTGGTGAGAGAATTTGGAGAAATCATCGTGTCCTCAGAGAAGAAGGCAGAAGACATTGCGGATTTGATCTGCAATGTTTCACATACATGCATGTGTTTATATGGATGTGCGTGTGTGCGTGTGTGTGTATGTGTGTGTATAATATCTATCTATCTCTCTATATATACTTTTGCTTATCTAAACACTAACACGAATGCACATCATATAATCACAGAGCATTAAACCTAAAAGGGATTTTAGAATTCAACTCAGTCCAGTCCGTGCTCCTGCCCTACCCCTCCAACAGCAGGCTCTCATCCAGCCCCACAGACAAATGTGAGCTAACCTCAGCATTTTCAATAAACACCTTGTTTGAACTCTCAGCAGCATTCAAATCTGTGGACAATCTTCCTTTATCTTCCCACCCTCTCCACCACAGTTTCCACGATGTACACCCTCCTGGGACTCCTCCTGGATGTCTGGACTCTAATTCTCCATCTTTGAAGGTCCTCCCCATTATGTAGGTGTTCACTAGGGATTACCCCCCCCCCTCTACCTTTTTACCTTGTACCCTCTTCCTAGGAAATCCCACCCAGACCCTCAACTCTGATACCACCTCAATGCTAGGAATCCATGCATCTCTATCTGCCACCTGGACTCCCACTCTGAGCTTTGGATCTTTGTACCCAAAAGCTTAGTCCTCATCCTGTGAATGTCTTAAAGGCACTGCAAACTTGGCACACTGTAAATGGGCTCATGACCTTCCCAAATCCCCCTTTCCCAGCAGCAAACCTGACATCTGGTATCTTCCATTATTCACCACACAAACAAGCTATCAAACCAGGTGAACAAGCTGGATCATCAAGAAAGGTCTTTGACACGTTTCCCTTCTTCGGTCCTCTGGTTTTGCCTGCTAAGGATACCTTGAATCTGACCCTTTTTCTCCATCTCCACCGCTATCACCCCAGCCCCCGCCACCCCACTCACCAGGACTGCAGAGGTAGCTGTTAACTGAACCCCACATCTGCTCCAACTCCCCACCCATTACCTTCTGCAACCTCAAGCCAAAGCTTCAAAATTCAAATCTGATCATGTCATTCCTTCACTTAAAACTTTCAGTAGCTTCCCAATTATTCTTAGAATAAAAAGCACCTGCAGGGCTGCATGAGCTAAGTGGTTATCTCGCGCCTGCACCTCCCCACGCCGTCCCCACATTGCATATCCTGGCTTCGGCGACCCTGCTGGTTCCTTTGTCGGACCACGGGTCCTGGGACTGGAGGGCCCTGGTCCTCACGGTCACATCAATTACCTCCTTGGACCTGGGTGAGGATGAAGCCGTCACAGCACGAATCACGGTCGCATGCCCGAAGACAGAAGAGATGAGCCCCCGTCAGATCGGCTCCTGAGGCTGGGAACACAACAGGCCTGTACATTCCGGAGAGCGTGTTTTGGAAACCCGTTTGCTCGAAGCTCTTCTGACTCGTTGTGGTGAACTCTTGGCCTGGGGGAAAAGGCAGAAAATTTTTTTTAAAGATCTGAAAACCTTTCAGAGTTGACCACAGTTTACTGGTCATATGACAGTGGACACTCTGGTTGGGCTAGGGGCAGTGTGAAGTCCAAGATGAGATACTCTCTACACCATGAAACTTCTGGATCGCCCGTGCATGGAGAGCATGGAGCTCCCGAGGGTCCTGGCCCCAAACCAGCAGACCTGGACAGACGCCCACCACACCTCTGATGGACTAAAGGGGGGTGTGTGGCGAGGTGATATTTATTATTATTTTTATTATTGCCAGCAAACACTTATTGAGCTCTAACTGTATACACAGACACAGTGACACGTGCTTTGCCTACTTGACCTCAATTTGTTTTCACCGCCATGTGAGTTAGGTTCAGCCCTCTCTGCCACCGCCTGCATTTCTGTGGTTCAAACTGAAGCCACATCGGTTGATGTATGGTTTTCCCAGCACGTCACTGCCTTGTGCCATCAAACAACAGGTGAATGCAGCACATACAAACACAGCGGAGGGCGGCAAGCTGCAAGAAACTCGCGACGGTACACAGTGCTCATCGGCCCATGTTCTTCCCCTGGCCCCAGACTGTCCACCTTCTCTGTCTTCAAAGAGACAACTGCAGTTTTCCCCTGCCTAACTCAGCTGACTCCCCGCTTCCCAACACCCTCCTACATCAAGATCTGTGACTCTTTTACAAGTGACTATAACATTTCTTTGTGATGGATTCAGTATGTCCTTTTTAAAAATTCTGCTAGCATCTTAAATAGGATTGTGATCGCTGTTGTCAGTCC
Organism: Mirounga leonina; assembly: GCF_011800145.1. Lineage (NCBI taxonomy): Eukaryota > Metazoa > Chordata > Mammalia > Carnivora > Phocidae > Mirounga > Mirounga leonina. Next base: position 73,657,341 of record NW_023270415.1, on the reverse strand, counting down.
TCTGGCTAAAAATGGTGAGGTTTGGGTTTCGCCTGTCCCTAACTCTAGTTTTCCCATAAGCCCTGTTATTTTTAGAGCATCATTTTGCAAAAGAGGAGATTTTTCCAGGGAGATATATATATAGATAGATGATAGATAGATAGATAGATAGATAGATAGATAGATAGATAGATAGAT
>NW_023270415.1:73629457-73657154 GCF_011800145.1 Mirounga leonina | reverse complement strand
GATAGATAGATAGATAGATAGATAGATAGATAGATAGATAGATAGATAGATCTATAGCCAAAATGTCTATCCTATTATTATGGCCGTTTCCCATGTGAGGAAAGAGAATGAACGGTCATGCCTAGGTTGACACAGCTGGTGGGTGGCAGGAGGGATGTGGAGTCTGTGCCCTTCACCACCCTGACCTCCCCTCAACCCAGCTGTTCACTAGGGTTTAACCGACTCATGCACCTGGAAGTCGTGGAGAGGCTCACAGTGTGGGACCCAAGAGGACGGCCTGCAGAATGAGACACACTGAAGTGCAAATCCTTACAGCATCTCAGAGCCTCAACTTCTCCATCCGTTCAATGGGGATGATAGTATGTGATCCTCATGGACGTTGAGTAGATGAAAAGCTAGACCATACATTAAAAGGCTGAGCAATGAGCCTGGCACTTAGCTGATGCTCAGCAGATATTGTGCAGGTCTCCAGAAAGCCGTATCTTCTCCTCCTAGCATTGGCTGCCTCCACCCTTTCAGCCTGACTGTCCTGTCACTGACTATGCCTGCAAGGCCCCAGCCCATCCTTCACCAAAACCCAGTGTAACTTCAAGGGTCCATCTCCCCGATTTTTCCAGTTGGAATTCATTTCTCTCTCCCTAGATCTCAAGGGTCTATCATCCTTCACCCTGTCTTTAAGCTACTTGAGTCAGTGTCTGCTTCCCCCACCTGCTTGAGAGTCCCCAGAGCCACTCCCTGCTGGCCAACGCTGTGGTCATGGCCATATGTGTCTGTTTCAATATCTGTCTCGGTTCACTGAAGTTCATGTTGCAGTAGCCACACTCTGAGTGCTGGTGGCCACGTGTGGCCCCTGGGTATCGTTTTGGACAGCAAAGTTTCATAGAACATTCCCATCACTGCAGAAAGTTCCACAGGACAGCCCTGGACTATAGGGCTCTCTCTCAGCAGCCCCTGGCATCCTCCACATTGCCCGGCATGGAGGACCTCCTGCCCTGATGTCTGGTGGCAGGATCCTCCTCTTCCTTCGGTCTCAGTTCCAACGTCCCCTCCTCTGCAGCTCCCTCCCTGACCCACCTTCCGCAATGAATGTTCATCTTTCTTTTCCTTTTTAAATTGTGATAAAATATATGTAACATAAAATTTACCATTTTAACCATTGTATGTGGATAGTTCAATGGCATTCAGTATGTTCGCATTGCTGTGTGGCCATCCCCACCATCCAACTCCAGAACTTTTGCTTCATCCTGAAATGAACCTCTGCACCCATCAAACACTAGCTGCCCATCCCCTCCCCCCAGCCACCCTTCATACCCACTGTTCTACTTCCTGTCTCCATGAACCTGACTGTTCCAGGAAGCCCATGTCCGTCTTTATCCCATGGTCCTGTTTCATCTTCATCAAAGCACTTATAACCCTCGGAAGTGATCTTATTGCTGGATCAACTCCTTTACCAGTTGGTGATTCTGTCTGTTTTGTTCACAGCTGCATCCACAGTGCCTGCCGAAGTGCGTGTCACATGGCAGGTACTCAGTAAATAGTTATGAGAAGTGCCGATGCTGAGCAGATCCACACAATGGTCAAGTCCTAGATAATGGAGCCAGTCTGGGGGACATTGCAGAGCTGGGCGAGGTTGTGCCCTGAAGTCCCCGGTTCCACCTTGATGGAGCGGCAAGATGCTTCCTCTTTCTAGACCTCATCTGTGAAATGAGGGGGTTGGGCTAGGCAATCGGGAAGGAACCTTTCAGCACTATCTTCCTTTGAGTCTGAAAAATCACATGGCTACTCGTCCATGTTCCAGGCCACAGATTTTAAGTGGGTGTAGACAGGAGGGACCTAGAAGATGGATCAAGGCATCCTGTCTTCCAGGTCACTTAAGGTCAGGTTGTGAATGCATGTGCCTTCCTACTTCTACCACATGCCATTGACACAGGAGGCCTTCAAAAACTGCATCTAGTCCTCTGCACCAGTGACGTTTGATCCCTATCTTAGCATGTAAACTAAAGAAGTGGTTTCCTGAGTAGAGATGGTGTTAGGAGGTGGGGAGGCAGGAGTCTGAACCTCCCTTCTCTGCTTGCTATCTGAGGATGCAGAATGGCTGTGTATGGGCATTTTCTGCTTAAAAAAAAAAAAAAAAAAAAAGCAAAAAGCAAAACAAAAAACAGTTCTGCATTGATTTAGTTTGGCAGAAAGGGAGCTTCTCAATTTCCCTTGCAATCTTCCCCAAAGTGTAAACTTTCAGGAGACGAGAACAAATAAGAAAAAACACTTCTAAGGAAATGGAGTTGCCTTTTTTAAAAAATGTGATAAAAGGCCAAGGATTGGCTTTAAAGAACATTTGGGGGAGTGGTTACTTGTTTGATTTTGGTTTTCCTTTTTAGAAAAACAAAAATCTCTATGCTCTGTTATTATTTTTAAATGGATAAAATAATAATAATAATAACTGGAATAAACACGGAGGCAGGAATTCTAATTCCCCTGGCCACAGATGAGAGAAACCCCAGCTCTGCTGGACGGTCCCAGGGGAGCCCTGCCCTCAGACAGGATGGAGGCCTGAGGTGAAGGAAGGGCCAGAGACAAAAACCCATGGGCGCTTGTCTCTGCCGTGGGCTGCCGACCGCCCCCGAGGCTCGGTGCCTGGGCCGTGGAGCCCTCTCTACGTGCTGCCAGCTCTTCGCTGCCGTCTCAAGCTGCTGGGAGCCAGGCCGCCTGAGCTACGGACCATCCGTGCGAACCCTCAGGCCCCCGGTCCAGCCTGCTGGGCTACCATCTGGTCCACGGCCTTACCTCGGACCATCAGGAAACGTGTCCACCGGAGGAAAACCGTCTTAGAAGTCTCCTGCCCTTGCCATTTACCCGATGCCGTGCACTGCTCTAAAAGCGCTCAGGTAACCTCACTCCAAACCCCCCAATATCCTCAGTTCACTTGTGACTCCGATTTTACCGGTGATGAAATGGAAGCCCAGAGAACGTCAGGGCCTTGGCCACAGCCAGTGTGCGGCAGAGCGGGGCCGAGAGAGCCGCGCTTCCCTTCCTCCGAGGGAAGGAGGGCCCAGAGAGCCGCGACCAGAGCAGGGTCCCAGCTCGCGGGGAGCCTAGACGAGGCCCAGGGCTCGCGCACCCTGCGCTGCTGGCCCTTCTCTTGGGCCTGATGGAGAGAAGGCAGGAGGCGAGCAGGCCAGGGCAGACGAGGACAGGCTTCCCTGTCCCTGCTCTGTGAAGCTGTGCAGGGGAATTCAGACTCACTTAGGGTCAAACCCACCTCCCCAATTTATTAAGAGTATGACCCTGTGAAACTCTTCTAATCTCTCTGAGCCTTAGTTTCCTTATCTGTAAAACAGGGGCTATGAACCCTTTCTTGCCTTCCTCCGAGAATTTCTGTGAGGGTGGATGAAGGCTGTTTGGGGAAGTGAGCTTTAAACTGTGGGATATGATCCACCCTTGTTACTCAAAGCGTGGCTCTCAGGCCAGCAGCTTTGGCTTCCCCAAGAGGTTATCTGAAAGGCAGAATCTGGCCTAACCCGGATGGATTGACTCAGCTTCTGCATTTTCACAAGCCCCGCACGTAATAGACATGCACAGGGCAGCATATTATGCAGGAGGCCCTGAGCAGGGTTGGTGGGGAGGGGGGTGCTTGGAGGTTTGGACCATTGTGAGAAGGTCTGGTAACTTTCAGGGTGGGTGGAGACCAAAGGGAGGGGAGTGTGAAGCTTCACGAGTGGGAAGGCCCGGGAGGGGCAGCTGCCGGGGGCTCAGAGCCCTTGCCCCGGCGGGGGATGCTCCCCGCTCACAGGCAGCCTCCTCTGGGGGGTTGCACAGGGCACGCAGTCTGCCCTCAGCTGGGCTCTGCCCGAAGCCCCTGTGTCTGCTCTGCCACTTCGTTCGTCACCTGCAGAAGGAGCCCCCCATCCCTCGGGCTGGGGCAGTGTGGCCCCTCCCTAAACGTGCCCTGCTAGGAAGCAGCTCCAACACCAGTCAAGTTAAGCCACTGAGGCCCCAAGCCATCCGGCTCGACCAACCTACCCTTTTTCAGATACACAGCCGGAGAGTCCCCGCTCCTCACCGTCACCTGGCACCTAAGGCTTCCGAAACCGGTGGCCTCTGAGTTCCCCAATGTGTCTTGATGCTGGAGATGGGAAGAGACTGCATTAGTACCCCATGATGGTCAATTCAATTCAACAAGCATTTATCCAACTCTAACCATGGCTAGACACTGGGGCTACAAAGATAAAAAAGAGAACATTCCTGCCTATTAGTTTCTCCAGTCTTTTAGAGCACATGGACACGTAGGCAGTAAATTCCAGCCTAGAGTGTCAGCTGCAAAGACACACGGAATTCCAGAGGAGGTCATTGTAGAAGAGGGAATGATTAATTCTTTTTTTTTTTTTTTAAAGATTTTATTTATTTATTTGAGAGAGAGAGAATGAGAGACAGAGAGCACGAGAGGGAAGAGGGTCAGAGGGAGAAGCAGACCCCCGCTGAGCAGGGAGCCCGATGCGGGACTCGATCCCGGGACTCCAGGATCATGACCTGAGCTGAAGGCAGTCGCTTAACCAACTGAGCCACCCAGGCGCCCGGGAATGATTAATTCTATTGAGAAGGGGGTGCTAGAAAAGTTCCCCAGAAAAAGTGAATCTGGGTGGGGTACTGACGTATGAGTAAGAGTTCATCAGTTGGAAATAAAAGAAGGAGGATGTTAAGCAAAGGATGCGGCAGAAATGAAGCTAAAGAATTCTGTGGTATTTTGAGGACTAGAGCCTGTGGTTCTCAGAGACGAGAGAGAGGCAGGAATCAGCTCACGGAAGTCGTTACAGTTGTGGTTTGTATCCAGTGAGGTTCAAAGTAAGTTTCATAAACTTGGAATTGAGGTCAGACGTCCAAAGGCCTTGCCTTCCTCGCTAATCTCCAATCTCTCTTTCTCTTTCCAGCACTCCCGCTGTGGGGGGGGGGGGGGGCAGGATAAATCTGTTTTTATCAATTTGTGTTTGATTCCCAATGTTCTGCCCTCCCCTCAAAGTTGCCTAACTGAGTTTCCCGGCCGTGGGAATCTTTGAAGGGCAGGGGCTAAAGCAAAGCTATCTGAAGGCAAGGGCTCTTCTTCCTTTTTAGAAGACCTGAGCTCAGTGCGAGGATGATGGCCTGGGGAGGGGAGAAGGGCCTGGGAGGGGGAGAGTCCTGCACTTCTGAGAAGGGCGTGAGTGGCAGGTCCCAGATTAGAGCACCCCGTCCCCCGCACCGTGTGTGGTCAGGCCTGGAGGGGGTGAGGTGGGTATCAGCTGGACCATACACCTGCAGCCTAGACCCAAAGCACGGGGTTCCTGCCTTGGTCAAGAGTCCCTCCCACACCCCAAACCTAACCCAGGCACAAGGCGCAGGGGAGCCTGAGGGCAGTGTCTGGCACCATGGCCTCAGCACTGGGTGGCGTGGACCTGTCACATCACTCACGATCCACGCTCGACACCTGACCCCCGTGCCTCGGGATGGCACTGAGAGCCCCGGGTCCTGGAGGGAGCCCTGCGATGGCTGACACAGGATTTCTGCCAGCCCGTTAGGGAAGCTGACAGCAATGTGACAACTATCATAACGGTCACTGAGCTCGTTCTCTGAGGCAGAAACTGTCCTGTGAGCTTTTCCATATATGGCTTTACTCAGTCCTCATAAGAACCGGGAGATACAGGGCCACTCACTACCCTGCATCGTAGATGAGGATTCTGAGGAACCAAGGGACAAAGAGCAACAAGCAAGCAGTGGGGCTGGGACCCGAACCCAGGACAGCCTGGCTCCAGAGTCACCTCCTTAACACGCCCTGTGACAGGCTATCTCTCCCGGGGCAGGGTGGGGGAGTTGGAGGGAGAGTTCATTCCTTTTTTGCTTTTTTTTTTTTTAATGAAGAAGTGTTTTATTTCTTGTAGACTAAAATCCATACTTACTAAGCAAGCAGTGGTCAGGGCATCAGAGGCTCAAATGACCAATAATCCAATACTTTTGCTCAGAGAAATGCCAGGTGCTTATATGTGCTCAGTAAATGTCAGCTATTTTTGTTATTAATAATTCTATAAGCTGGATCTGATCCCTTAGGGAAAGAGAGGAGTAGAATTTCCTTGGGTCAGAGATTCCCAGTGTCTTGGCAGCTGTCTGGGGAGCGGTGTCACTGACTGGGACCTTAGACCCCTCGACCACAAAGTACCTATGGGAAGTGTGGACAGAGGTGTCCCATTAGCAGAATCACATTGACACAGACCAGCCAAGGTGAGGGGACAGCACCTGGAAACCCCAGATAACAAATAAATCCAGCCGGTCTGCGTTGTCCAATGGCGTTAATGCTCATGGGTCCCGGCTCACTGTCACCAGCCTGCGAGGCTAACCTCCCTCCCCCCACCCGCTCTATCTCCCCCTGATAGATCTTAAGACAGGCCTCAGTCACGATAGCAAGACAAAATAAAGGCACGGTCATCGTCCCCAAAACGTTTTAACCTTTAATCTCAAAGGAGCTAACGTTGCCTCGATGACCGTGTGTCTTGTGTTAGCTTCTCGAATCCTCACCAGAAGCCTGTGAGGTCAAGCCTCCACGTTACAGACGAGGAGTCTGAGGTTAGGAAGCGGCACATGGCCTAACAGCCCCAAACTGACAGGCTTGGGATTCAGTCCAAGACCCCTCCTTGTCTCTTCTCTGGTTCCTGCAGCTACAGACCCTGGCTCGAATCCTAAAATTCAGGGGTCCACCTTTCATGCCCTTTCTGGGATGTCACTTATGAACACACACTCACACCCCTGCATAGGTACGTGTGCAAAGGGCATGCGATTCACTAGTGTTGGTGATGTTGCAAAACTGCTAACACACCTACATGTCCTTAAAAATGGGACATAAAGGGGCGCCTGGGTGGCTCAGTAAGTTGAGTGTCCGACTCTTGATTTTGGCTCAGGTCACGATCTCAGGGTTGTGAGATCGAGCCCCGCATCGGGCTCCATGCTGGGGGTGGAGCCTGCTTGAGATTCTCTCTCTCTCTCCCTCTGCCCCTCCTCCTGCTCACACTCTCTCTCTCTCTCTTTTTTTCTTTTTTTGTAAAGATTTTATTTATTTATTTGAGAGAGAATGAGAGAGAGAGAGCACATGAGAGTGGGGAGGGTCAGAGGGAGAAGCAGACCCCCTGCTGAGCAAGGAGGCCAATATGGGACTCGATCCCGGGACTCCAGGATCATGACCTGAGCCAAAGGCAGTCGCTTAACCAACTGAGCCACCCAGGCGCCCAGCACACTCTCTCTCTCTAAATAAATAAAATCTTTTTTAAAATGTGAAATAAATTACGTACATCCATAGAATGGATTGGTATGCTGCCATTAAAAAGAACAAGGTTCATTTTAAACATACAGAAAGTTAAGCATTATGTGAGAAAATCAAGGTAGAAAAGAATATGTATTATAAGCTCTTAACATTTAAACAAACCAAAAAGGATGCTTATAAACACATAGACGTTTTCTGGAAGTTTCCATGAGAAACTGGAAGAGTAAAAGGAGATTTGCATGTGGCTAGGAGCTGGAAAGTTAGGACAACTGCTTCTTTCTGCATCTTCTTCTGTCCCGATTGGTGGTCACAGTGAAATTGTCAGCCTTGGCTCCAGGCACAGCCATTTCATGGGGTTCAAACTAATATTTAACATTTTCTTTTTAAGTTATAATCGTGTTTGCTCAGACGGACAGCTGCATCCTGAGCCTTCACCGGCCCACTGCGGTCTCCATTTCCCAAAGCCCGCTGTCCATTCAGTCAGAGGTATGTCTGACCCCGAACCCCCACACAGCTGCCACGACTGACCTGAGCCGAAGTCACGCAGGCGATGTTGTCACTGGTCCAAGCATAGAAATCGCACGAGACCTCTGATCCCGCCGTGGACACCGTGAGGAAGCTGCAGGCCTCGTCCAAAGCACAATCTGTGGACAGCACTGGCACCTGTCTCAGGTGATACTGAGGACAGACGGACACATGCCCCCACCCCCTGCCCCCAAAACACCCAAACACACACTCGTCTGTAACATGGACAACAGTGAGCTTCCTAGACTGTAGGGTTATGATCTCATAACAATCCTTGTAAACCTACACGCTCAATAAATGAGAGTTTTTTTACCCTTCTCTGGGTAATTTTGCTGTTGCTACAGCAGATAGCTCTCGAGACCGGGACAAATAAGGCTACAAGGAATCGATGTCCCTCATCTCTGCTCCCTTACATTTGGTACCGCATTGTTCTTGGTACATGGTGAATGCATTATAAACTCTGAAGTGAAGTCACAAGCTGTGTGTACATTTTGGGAATCAATTGATTTATCACGTGTTCTGATAAAGTGTAATTTTTCATTAGGGTTCCAATGGTCTTATTCGATTTGTAGAGCCTATTTCTGCATGCGCCCATCTCCCCACCACCCCTTACCTATGAAGCACTGCAGCAGGGGGGACTCAGAGCCAGGAACTTTGGGCCCGCCCCCCACAGTGACATTGGCACTGAGGATCACTTGAGATTCTGGAGCCTTCTCAAATTTCCGCATCACTGAAAGGAAAGCAGATTGATCAAATTTGACTCTAAAGGGCGGAGGGTCTCTACAGAGAAGCCAGGAAAAGTGCCAGGTCAAGAAAGCCTTCCCAGCTCTTGGTTGCACAGAGGTCCCCAGGAGAAGAATTCCCTTTGAAAATGGTTCTAGCACGCTACTTCGTATCTGATGCAGAAAGCTACGTGTTATCATGTCTCCTTCTGCTCCCTCATGGTCAGGAGGTAAGGAGAAAATTTAATATTATGTTAGTCCTTACAACTCATTTTTTCTCATTGATATGGATTTTCTATCCAAATTTATATTTTCTTGTCCTGATCGAGTGCTAATTACCTTACAATTATTTTATTGAAAATTGAAAATTTTCTTTCCATAAAGCAATTTTTGCTTCCTTCTGGAAAGAGATAAATTATCTTTTTTTTTAATTATGTTATGTTAGTCACCATACAGTACATCATTAGTTTTTGATGTAGTGTTCTATGATTCACCGTTTGCGTATAACACCCAGTGCTCCATTCAATACGTGCCCTCCTTAATACCCATCACAAGGCTAACCCATCCCCCTCCCTCCTCCCCTCTAGAACCCTCAGTTTGTTTCTCAGAATTCATAGTCTCTCATGGTTCATCTCCCCCTCCGATTTCCCCCCCTTCATTTTTCCCTTCCTTCTCCTAATGTCCTCCATGCTAGTCCTTATGTTCCACAAAGAAGTGAAACCATATGATAATTGACTTTCTCTGCTTGACTTATTTCACTTAGCATAATCTCCTCCAGTCCCATCCATGTTGATGCAAAAGTTGGATAAGTTATCTTTTAAAAGACAAATAAAACAGGCACAAGTGGGTTCACGTCAATCTGAGACATGTCCTGCGGCTCAGGCATTTTCATGATAGTCTTTGTTTAAGTGATATATCAGCATCTGTTTCTCTAGCTACCATCAACACGCCTGAGTTCTCTGGTAGGAATAACAGAGACACATGCTTATGGAACTAAACGGGGGAAAAGAAATAAATATAAGACCTCAAGACAATAAGACTCGGAACTCATTCCTCACCAAGCGAAAAGTACTGCGGGTAACTCTCAAGGAATGAGACTCATTTTTGAAACCAAAAAAAATGCCCAGGGGCATCAGTGGTTTGCAAATAACTATCAAAAACCAAGCTCCAAAGTACACCACTATTAGTTTTTTTGCAGATGGAACTGCAAGCATGCACCTAAGTACCCATTCTCATACACCTCTATTGCTGTGTAAAACAGACTTGTGTCTAGACTGGTTTTTATCATGTCAATAAGCTCAAGACCACCCAAAGCAATCTCTTCTCCATTTTCATAATAAGTGCAGGAAAAAAGTTTATTCCTTCTGGGATATAGTTGGGAGAGAGGATGCTAATACAAGAGAAATAGCACGCGTTAAGCCTTCACAAATTCTGATATAGAAAAAAAATTCTAATTTTACTAGGGATTCCTTCCATGTTGATCATGGAAGTTGCCAAGTTCATGGGCTCAGCCCACACTCAACTCTTCTGTTCTTATCTTTCTCTCTCTCTCTGTCTCTCTTTTTATTTTTATGCCCCTTACTATCTTGTTTGTAGAGACTCTAGGGCTCCAGTCCAGCAGACACCAAGCTATATTCAGCCCTTTGTCCCTAAAGTTTAACAGGTATAGGCAGATGCTCACAACCTTGTAGCAGACTAAACAAAATTTGACAGGTCTTTCAGTTTCCAACTGAAGTCTTCCCAGAGGCTGAAAATGCAGTCAGTTTAGCACTTCAGTTAGACAATCTGCTGGTTCTCACGAAAGAGACACCTTGGTGACAAAGATCTTCATGTTGCAGCATTCTGTGAGGAAGCTCATTGCCAAACAGAACAGAAACAATCCAGGTGCTGAATTGCCAATAATTCCATAGAATATTGCGTTGGCTGGCAGATTTCTACAGTCTAGTGGTACAATTTCCCACATGCCACATTTTGACTTAGCAGGTATTTGCAAATGTCTTGGGAAAGAATAGAGGGTCCACATGAGAGCACAATCATATTTGATCACGGCTATTTATGTGCCTTTCTCTTTCCAAGGCAAGGACAATGTTCTGAGAATATTTGAACACCCACTAGCTGGCATAGTGACAGAGATACTAGGTTCCTGCGTATTGGATGGATGCACTGAAGAATGAATGAATGACTGCCAAGATCATTGCAGCCCCAGAAAGCCTGGAGAAAACATTACGAAGATCCCAGCATTGACCTCTGGGCATCTGACGTGCTCTATGAGGTCTTGGGCATGGGTCAGCAAGAAGCAGAATTAGAAAACTGGATGTAGAATTAAAGGAAGATGAGCTTACAATATTTCCAGCGGCCAAGGTCAGTGAGTGAACAACTCACTCTGTGAGTAAACTAAGGGTTTGCCACTGGCGATATAGAGAAGATGGAGGGGGAACCACCACAAAGGGACGCAGCACGTGGTGGGGGGAAGAGCACCAGCTCACCGTGTGAGTCCCACCACCACCCCTCACCGGCTCTGAGTCCTGATGCACATTTCAATCTCTGAGAGCCCAGTTTTGTGGTTGCGGGGATCAAACTGAAGAGCACAGAAAAGCTGGTACATGATAGCAATCCAGTAAGGGCTGAGTCCCTTGGCGCCCTGAGGGGACACCTGCCTCCTTATCAGGGCCCATAAAACTGGCTGCGGGAATTAGGGTGGTGGGAGCCTCTCCGTCCCTGGTGGCCTTTAGGAAATAATTTCGAAGAGGCCCAGATAATTACAGCAACTCATTCATTCTGCCGACAAGCGCCAACAACCGTGGGATAGAACAAAAAGTAAGATAGGATCCTGGCCCCAAGGGGTCATATTACCTAAGGAGGCTAGAACCCAGAGAGGAGGGTGAGGTATGCGATTTTACTTTATCCCAAGAGCAGTACAGGCCCACTGAAGACTGGTAAGGGGCATTGCAGAAACAGAACTGTCTTGTAGAATGACTGTCCTGAAGCATCGTAGAAAAATCGTTGAGGGGCCCACACTGGAGCCGGAGGACTAGGGTGGGCTACAGCAGTAATGCCCATGGGTGAAAACTCAGGTCTGGACACAGCGGGTGGGAAGGAGGCAAATCCCACCCCCCCACCCCCAGGTGATACAGCTGACCTCTAACCTGGGCTTTTTCTGGAGGACAAAGGCCTCAAAAAAAAAGGAGTGCAGTCCCACTCCCAAAGAGGAAGCTCCTCTCAAAGGCTAAGTCGATTGGATTCCAAGAAGGGGGTTACTGACATCCCAGTGGGACCCAGCTTCTTAACATGGAAATCGTCCCGAATATCCAGAGAGGGAAACCAGCAACTCTGAGTTTTGCATAAGAAGCCAGAGACTGTGAGGTCCAGTCCGAAGGCTGTTTGTCAGCCAGAGCCTCGGGAAGGCATCACTGGAGTTGACAAGCCTGGGGTGTTGCTCATAGACACTCTGGACCACTGATGAAGCTGTCCTTTCTGCTCTGGACAAGCACAGGGCTGAACAAAGCCTGAAACGCTTTGCCAAGCGCAGATTACAACCCTGGGCGCTGAGGCCTTCATTCAGAGGGAAGCAGAGAGGAGTGGAGTTAAAAGGCAAGCATTTAGGTGATGATCCCCTAATAGCCAGGAGTCCCCAGGGCCTAGCCACCTGCTCCCCACCGTGGCCAGCATCTCCCTCACTGGTGAAGGGCACCTAAGGTCAGCCTGCCCAGTGGCCTCGAGCGCCCTCAAGCTTTAACGCCCGATTGCTGTTTCTGCCCAAGAAGAGGAATACTGGAAAGAAGAATTAGACTTCCCTTGGATTTGCAGTGTATCCACGGGGACATGCACGCACACACGCACGCACACACACTCTCTTGAGACTCGTTAGCGCTTTGCTGAAGAAGGGAATGATTACTCTGAGCATTGCAAAATGAAAATGCCTCACTTGGATTTTCTCAGGTGTCGTATGTGATTAGCTGCCCTCACTTCCCTAGAGAGCAGGTAGGCTGTGCGTGTGTGTGTGTGTGCGTGTGCAGGTGTGTGCTTCATAAGGAAGCAGATAAATCTAAGCAGAAGCAGGTTGGTGTCATGGGAAGCATGGGTTTGGGGGTCGGATACACACCAGTTCACATTCTAGGCATGTTATGTCCTGATTAGTGAGGAAGGTAAGCCATGTAGACATTCTCTGCCTCAGTTTCTTCAGCTACATGATTGGGGATACTAATATCTACCCCTCAGAACCACTGGGAAGCTCACCCATGACTGCCTGGCCCGGGGCCTGGCCTGGCACATAGTATGTCCAAGTACAGCAGGCCCTCTCCTTACACGGAAATCTGAAAGCCTAGGGCAGCCGGTGCCGGCTCTGCCTGGTCAGGCGTGCAAAGGTCAGCCAGACCTCAGGCAGGAAGGTGACTGCGGGATGGTCGGGCAAAGCCCTGAAGACTTGGAGAGGTCAGGATGAGAGGAACCTACAGATTGCCTCCACCTGCTCCTTGCTTCACCGAGGAGGAAACGGGCAGCTAATATTCCTGCGGCTTCTCATCATTCTGACATGTTTATTACCTCTCTCAGTCATGCCATTGCTAACACGCTCCACTCCCCTGCAAGGCAGGCATGAACAGCCCCATTTGACAGGTGAGGAAACTCTTGAAAGTCAGTGGCTTGCTCAGACTGCAGAGCTGCTAAAGGGCACCATTGAGATCACCCTAGCTCTCACCCCACTCCTACTATTCTAGGTCAAGTGTCGGTTCACCCAGGGCTTTCCCACCCATCATTTCGGTGACTAGCTCTGCCCAGTACAGGGTGGTGTTCAATGAATCCTCACTGTCCTCAGAGGATGGCATTGGCCCTTACAGGGTCAGGAGGCTGCTGGGGCGACTGAGGATCAGAGAAGTTGAGCGACTGGTTCTGGGTCGCCCAGTAAGTAAGTTATAGAACCAGGACTGGGATTCAAGTCTTCCCACAACATCCAATCGAGAGAGAAAAGCTGACCAGCTTATCGGAGGCACACTGCCCACAAGAAAGGGTTACTCAGCTCGTTAATTATTTTTAAATTCACGTCTCACACACTCTGAAGTATTTGGGAATGAAGTGTCCTGATGTCTGAAATTTACTTTCCAAAGATCAAAAATAAAAGAGAGAGAGAGAGAAAATGCTAACAATTTTTGGATCTAGGGGTCAGGTTACTTGTTCATCCCACTTTCAACTCCTCCGTAGATTAAAAGTTTCCACAATAAAAAGTCGGAGACAAATGCAGCTCACAGGTCCCTCCCCTTCTAGAAAGCCCCCGAGAGCCTGTGACCTCTCCCCAGTCATTGGCCGACTTCACCTCCAGCACCTACTCAGACACTGGGAGTCAGAGAGGGGAGACTCCGTCTCTGACCACAGCAGCCTCCGCCCCTCGCCGTCCACGCAGAAGGCCTTCCCGCTGTCCCTGTCCCTCTGGCTGGCTCGGTACTGGCCGTCCTGGTCACAGTGCAGGCCCGCCTCACTCCTCTGACATTCAGTGACACCTGCAACCGAGACACAGACACACCGTCACTGATGTGCTTCCGGGAGCCCTCCCCTCGGGGTTCCCAGGGTGCCCATTGTTGACATCCTATGTGCAAGTCACAGGTCTCACCCAGACACTCTCCAGCTTCAAACTCATCAGCGTTCCCGCCCTTTGGTCAAAGGATGATGTCCAGGCCCCCCGTGGGGCCACTAAACCCTGAGATCTGGCTGCATGCATCTAATGGCCCCTGGGGCTTCCACAGTGCCCAGAGAGCTCCTTCTTCTCGGATGCACCGGATCTCAGACACAGGCTCTGTTCATGCAGTTCCACGTCCTGGTGCTCGCTCTCCTTGGTCTTCAGTGAGTTAACCCTTCACTGCTCATCAGCCCTTGACGCAATCCCTGCTTCCTCCAGGAAAGCCCCGAGACGCCAATGTCCGACCGTTACACTCCCATCCATCTACACCTCTCCTCATTGCTGCAGCACGGTTTTTATTTCCCTTTGTCTGTGTGAATGCATGGTTTGACACCTGCCCGCCTCCCCCTCCGGAGAAGCTCCAAGCCGGCAGGGACCTGATCTGGTTTTGCTCCCTAATGGATCCCAGGGTCTCGCTCAGTGTCTGACACATAATACAAGTTACCCCCACTGTGATACTGTGATTTATAATAAGAAATATATATTTGGTCTTCCTTTCATTTCTGGCACCCAGCCCCTGAAAACTCCTGGCATTTCCGAAGTGGTGAAAGCCATAAAGGTGTCTTTTGTCACATTATAGAGGTCACTTTGGGACTGCTCTTAAAGGATGGGGGCTGGTTGCCAAGACAACCACCCATGTGATCAGAACATTGAAACTTTCAGTCCCTCTCCCTGACCTCCGATCACCAATGGCCAGTGATTCAATAAGCTTGCCTATGTAATGAAATGTCCATAAAACCGCAAAAGAATGGGGTTCTGAGAGCTTCCGGGTTGGTGAACGTGTGGAGAAGTGGGAAGAGCAATGCGCCTTAAGAGGCCCTGGGCATCTCTTACCTGCCTGTTTCTGAGCTCTATCCTGTTATCATAAACTGGCAGTCTATTGAGTTAAGACATTTCTGTGAGTTCTGTGAGCCGCTCTGGCAAATTAATCACACCCAAGGAGGAGGCAGTGGGAACCTCGGCTTTATAGCCAGTTGGTGAGAAATACAGATAAGAATCTGGACTTATGAGCCGCGCCTCAGTGGGAGGGGGGGTCGGTGGAGCTTATCCATCAGAAGCACAGGTAGTAGCCTGGGCTTTCGACTGGGTACAGGATGGGGACGGTGGCGTCGGTCTAATAGGACTGAGCCCTCAACCTGTGGGATCTGGTACTATCTCTGAGAGGATAGTGTCCAAATTGCTTGTGGTTCATGTGGGGAAACCCCTCCTACACACACACACACACACAGAGGAATTGGGTCCAGAAACACCCTTCTCAAAAAAAAAAAAAAATCAATAAATACTAGCTGAATCCACAGAAAAATAACTCTATTCCTGTGCTTAAGCTATTTCTTCTGCCCAGACGTCTCTCTTCTCCACCTGCCCCGTGTTTAGTCTGCACTTGTCCTTCAAGACCTGGTTCTAGCTGCTATAAAACAATCATCTCCATTATATTAGTAATTACACACATTCTATCTCTATACTTACATGTCTTCTTCTCCTTTCAGACTCTAAACTCCCTGTGGACAGGGAATTTGTCTCTACTTATTTCATATATCCAATAAAAACTTAGCACAAAAAAGGTACTTAATACATTTTTGATGAATGATATCAAAAGAGAATACCTTGACTTGGCTCTCCAGGCTGGGAAGTAGGTAGAAAATGTTCTTTCATGCAGCCCAGGACTTGAGAACATCTAGTTTTCTCTATTTTAAGACTATTAGTTATACGACTAACCATTGATTAATTACAACTTTTTGGTGGGGAGATTACAAATGCTACTTTTTAAATAGGATGTTTTGTATGCCATGCAAGCTATATATGAATTTAAGCATCAATAAGCAAACAAATGAACAAATAAATTGCTACTCAGTTATCAACAGAACCTCCAAAATCATCCAGTAGACTTGCAAGGTTAGGAAACAGAGGAGGCAAGTATTTGTGGGTGAGAAGAGTAATGTGGGTATCAGCTATGTAGAGGAATTGAGATTCTAAGAGCTAGCCTAACACCAAAAAGAAACCAAGGAAATCCTATAATCACTTGATATCACTTAGAACTTGGCAGACCCTCCTGCTTCATGCTTCTCTTTCATATGATTCCATCTAAGAACACAGATCAGGCAAGACAACAGGCAGAATGGTGGTATTAATGAGTCATGGAGATGTTCTTAGATACATACATACCCAGAGTGTAGACTCTACCCCTGACCCTGGAGACTCATCCACTGAAATCTATTCTGTTACTCAAGGAGGATACCCAGGAGAGTGGTGATGATATGACAGCCTTCCACTTCTGCATGGAGATACAATCAGAGCTCACCCCCAAAGCGGGATGGGGATGATACGTATGGCTCACCTTAAATATTTTAATGGATTCCACTTTGTTGTGGACTAAATGTGTGTGTCCCCCCAAATTCAGATGTTGAAGCCTTAACCCTCAATGTGATGGCATTTGGAGGTAGGACCCTGGTAATTAGGTTTAGAAGAGGTCACAAGGGTGGGTCCCCATGATGGGATCAGTGCCCTTATGAAAAGAGAAAGACACAGGAGGAGATCCTTCATTCTATGCATGCACCAAGGAAAGGCCATGTGAAGACATAGCCAGGAAGAGGGCCCTCACCAAGAACCTGACCATACCAGCGCCCTGATCTTGGACTTCCTGCCTCCAGAACGATGAGACATAAACATCTGTTGCTGAAGCGACCCCGTCTATGGTAATTTGTATGTAGCAGCCCGACCTGATTAAGACATGCATCATAACCATCCTACGAGTGAGGTATCATTGGCCCCATCTAATAGATAAGGAAGTTGAGGTTCAGAGAAGGAACAAAGCATGGCGTCAGTCACAGTGCCAGTAGGAAAGAGGGGGAACAGTCTGGGTCTGGCTGGTGCCAAGCCTCAGGCTCCCCCCCTTGGGTCCCTGACATTTCTGTAGCACCCCCCCACGGCCACCCCAGAAACAAGGATCAGTACTTTGCATTGATCCCTTTTTAAGAAAGCATTCCTCTGGGGCACTGGGTGGCTCAGTCAGTTAAGTGTCTGACTTTGGCTCAGGTCATGATCTCAGGGTAATGGGATTGAGCCCCACGTTGGGCTCAGCATGGAGTCTGTTTGTCCCTCTCTCTCTCTGCTCCTCCCCCTGCTCATGTTTTCTCTCTCCTCTCTCAAATAAATAAAATCTTAAAAAAAAAAATAAAAAAAGCTTTCCTCCAGCAGTGTGGTAACACTGCAAGGCATCTCAAACCTGTGACTGAATCAATGTGTGCAAGCTGAGGGTCACGTCTAGATGTCAGGGACACTCTGCATTCCTGGCGAAGAGTTTAATCTCCAGGAGTATCAGACTCCCGGCCTATGAAATCCCTTTGGCTTTCTTAGAATTATCACACTCTTACCACTGCTCTCCTAAGGAAACTTACCAGAGAAGGTGACCTGATCTCTTTGGATGAATTATTTTAAAATTCTAAAATCTATTCAGATTTAAAGCATTGATGGTTTGCTTCACCTTAACATGATTTCAGACTGACATGGAAAGATGTACACAACAAGTCAAGTGGTGGGTCCTTGCTAGGAAAAACCCAGCAATACCCAGGTGACTATCAAGTAAGTAGGCCAAGTGAAATCACATGACATAGGGGAAGGCCACAGGTACACTCTGTCCTGACAAATTTATCGGGCCAGAAAGGGAATATGAGCTATATACTTGTAATGACTGTGGGTGGAAAATATCTTCCATTTCTCAATCTGATAAAGTTGACTTACAAAAATCAGAAGTTTCAGAATCAGACAATGCCAAGATCAAACAAAGACCAGCTACGTCACCTACTAGTTGAGTGACTTTGGTTAAAACCCTGAGCCTTAGCCTTCTTATCTGTAAAAGTTGGGCTAATGATATTTACACAGAAGGGGGTTTGATAGGATTTAACGAGCTAACATAGGTAAAAACATCTGGCCTAGGTCCTGGCAGAGCATAGGCATTCAGAGGTTGGGCCCCTTCGATTATTTTGCTCTCTAACCAATGGTTCTCCATAGTGGGCAATCGTGTGCCCCACCGAAGAGACACTCAGCAATGTCTGGAGAAAAGTTTGATTGTTACAACTTGGGGGGAGGGTATGCTACTGACACGTAATAGGTAAGGGTTAGTGGTGTCGCTAAATGAACATCCTGCCATGCATGGGGCAGTCCCCAAAAGGAATGTTCTGACCCCAAATTTCAATAGTTCTGAGGTTGAGCCACTCTGCCGTGTCCCCATTGTATTGTAGAGTTTCTCTTTCACACCAGGACCCTGCAGAACTTACAGTGCATGTGGCTGAAAGCTCCAGGGGAAATGGTCGTTCTGCCCATGGGACATGGGATGCAGGCCATGCTCCCTGCCTGTTCTTGGTAGAATCCAACAGGACAGGGAATACAAATCTCCTTCTGGAAATAGCTTCCTTCAGGACATTTAACTAGAAAAGATAAACAGAAAAATGATATTAAAGAGAAGACTCTTGCTTTGTAGTTGTAACCTCAGAACACACAGGGTATGCTAAATCCCAGCAGTAGCACAAGAGCTCATTCACTTAACCAGTACCCACTGAGAATCTGCTACATGCCAGGCTCCCACAATCAAGGCTAAGCTGTGGGAACCATAGACAAGGTTCCTGCTCTGCAGGAGCTGACAAGCAAGTAGGATAAGGGGTGTCAGACAGAACTTCAGATATGGGTAAAGTGAGGCAGGCGAGGACAGCGTGTTAGTGAGGAAGCCCTCTGAAAGGTGACACTTCACACCGAATGGTGGGGAGCACCCCAGGCAAAGAGCTAGGCGAGGAGAATTCCAAGCAGAGGGAACCGCAAGGACAAAAGTCCTGGGGTAGGAATGAGTTTGGATTATTTAAGGAATGGAAAGGAAAAAGCCAGAGAAAGCCAGCTATGAAGATAGAGCTTAATAGGCAAAGGGAAGAATGGCATGAGACAAGGTCGGAGAATGACCTGAAAAATGAGGGTCTGTCCCTCGGTCACCATGGGAACGCTGCCATAAGTGAGGGGCATGGCGGAGCCCAGCTGGGGGAACAAACTTTAGGGTCAGCCAGACTGGCTCAAGTCCCTCTCCCCACTATACGCAAATGACTTCAGACTTCTTGGAGGCTCCATTTTCTCGTCCCATGGGAATGCAGTGGTAATAATACCACCCCATGGGAATGCAGTGAGGATATACAAAGGGCACAGGTCATCATGCCAGACTCTTATGTGTGCTCAGCAAATGGTCACAATTTTTTAAGTTTGTATTTTAATTCCAGTTAGTTAACATTCAGTGTTATATTCATTTCAGGTGTACAGTATTGTGATTCAGCTAATCCCTGCATCGCCTGGGGCTCATCACGACACGTGCACTCCTTAATCCCCATCATCTACTTAACCCATCCCCCCACCCAGTATTATTTTTATACTTGAGGGAGTCCTTCCTTGGAACGAGCCTCAATACCCAGTCTGTCCAAACTAGACAATCTCAACAATTTAGCACCATCACCTCTGACTCATGTGGCCTCTCCCTATTGGTTGGTCATCAGTGGTGTTGCTCAGATCTGGGACCATGGTGAAGTGAGGTGCCCGGGGCGCAGGATTTATGGAGGCCTTCACTGTTGGGTTGTTGGGTTTCTGATTTACTCAGAAATACCAAGTGTGACCCTGAGAGTGAGGCCTCCGTGCATCTTGCCCACTAGATGCCTCACTGGCCTCACCCCTCGCCTCCCGGTGCTACCTTGTTAATCTGCAGATTCTCGGAGCTTTCTGTCCCTCTGACATCCAGTCTTTCCTAATTTGCTTCCTCTAATATGACATGGGCTGAGAAACCAGAAACTCCAACTGGAGAGATGCCTATCTCATAAGAGTTCCAAGTTAGGTTCCGGGAGCTCTGCTCTGAGAAAAGTACATGAACTTGGCCCACACTGAGTCTAAGGGCTCAGAGAAGGGGAGGGAAAAGGAGGTTCTTTCTGCTTTCTTTCTTGGTGCTGGGTTGTGTTCTCAAGAGATTGCCAAATGACTTCCAGAAGAAGTGAGCTGTTCCCCAGTGAAGGTGGGGGCGGAAAGCTTGTCCACTCTTAGGACATTTTCTCTGTGCCTGGCACCCTGCTGTGTGCTTCGTGGACATGACCACAGCACGCCCGTGAGTTAGTATTTTCACCTCATTTCGCAGATGAGGATGCTGAGCCTTGGGACGTGCATGCATGACTCCCTGGTACGCTTTTCTGCAAAGGGCAGGGGCGAAGGGGAATTAGAGGCTATGCCAAGCATGGTGCCAGACTGTTTCAGTGTGTCATCTCAAGGTCCTATGAGGAAGGTACCATCCTCTTTCTAGACTGGAGACAGCTGGAGCTCAAAGTCAAGGCGGACCAGGAGGTGAGGTGAAAGAGGTGGAATGTGAGCCCCATTCCCTGCAAACCAAAGCCTTCTCTCCTCCCACCAGCGCAACCACCTGCCCTTGACAAAGAAGCAAGCATGGACGTGTGGGACGTGGAGCCACTGTTGATTTAACCACTGCTACCTGGGTGTGCGCACGCACTTGGCACGTCTGAGTAAATCAGAAACTTGAGCACAGCTTGGAAACTGAGCGATGTGTTTTCCGATCTGCCCTGAGGAATTAATACCCTCCCTCAAAGAGCGGGGTTTCATTTCTCCTATGAGTCAGGTCGCTGATCATCTCGAGTATTTTAACCCCAGGACTGGGACTATTTTTTCAAGTCGTCTCCAAATTCATTGCTGAAGGAAAACAAAGCCTTTTCCGCCAGCTCGAGGTGTCCTGCTTCCAAACCCAATGTGTGGAAGGGCCGAAGGGCGGAGGGGCCGAAGAAGAGAGCGGGACTAACTTCTGTCGCAAGCTCAGAAATTCGTAGGCCTCGAGACTGTGCGCCAGGAACCTGTGTCCTGTTTCTCTCCATCTGCGCTGTCAAAGCCTTTCCACCCATGGGAACCCTGTGTAAGTCAGCATGAGGCAGAGGCTCGATATCCTCACCCCTCCCCTGGCAGGTGTTGGCTCTCAAAGACCCCCTCTGTCCACAGCAACAGGTTGGCCCTTATCCATCAATTAACTCCCTCCACAAACTCATCAGACACCCCTTTGGTCTCAATTCCCTCCTTCACAAAATGAGACAATTTGGCCGACTTGAGTTTAAGAGCATCACAAAACTTCCAGGTCATGCTATCCCTCCTGACAACCCGTCCCCATGGGCCCCCAACAATGACAGACATGTCTCTGCTGAAGAAAAACACCTGTGAGGAAGGATAAGAGTCCTTCACTCCTCAGCCTGCTCTGCTCAACCCCACACCCAGTCCTGTCACCCTCCAACGTGAAATCCTCCCCCGGGACCCCCAGCAGGCCACCCCTGGCGGACCCCAGACCGCTCCCACCCTGGCTCCTGCCTATCGCCCTGGGCACGCCTCCTGCCATATCCCCACACACCTCACTCTCCAGCCATATAAGCCACCTGCACTGTCCCCCTACAGTCACACCTTCATGACTCCCTGCACCCATCTCCACTTCCGGAATGCCCTTCAGCACTGTAGAACCCTCAGCACGTGTTCACGTGCACACACACACACACACACACACACCCCACTTCTTGTCTGTTCTTACCTGAGCAGCGATTCCAAAGTGCCTTTCAAGACTTCATACCGACCCTGCTACCCCAGCAAGCCTTCCCTGACCACCCTGACCGCGATGTCAAAGGCTTTGACATTGACATTTAGCTGGCTTTTCATTTACCTCTTCCCCAACCAGACTGTGAGTTCTTTGAAAGTGGAGCTATGACCTTGGCCTGCCTAAGTATGTAACCTGGTGTTTAACGCATAATTATGCTTTGAAGGCTTGGATGGATGGCTATACGCATAGATGGGAAGAAGGAAGGAAGAGGAAAGAAGGGAGGAGGGAGGAAACAAGATGTAACATCTTACTTTGGGGGAAAAAAAAAAAACAACAAAACAAAACCATAGAGAACTAGCTCTGTTATAAGAACTTGTAGTGAATGAGTGAAAGTTAACGCTGTCCAGAATGGAAAATGGGAAATCCAGACAATTTCTCTGAGATTCTTAATGGACCGAACTGGTATGAAGGCTGCCAGCAGGTCATTCTGAAGGGAAGCCACGTGGTTGGCCTTGAGGCGAGAGGGTGAACATAACTGACCCCTTCAAAGCTGCAAACAAAGCCCCTACTTCCCTGTGCTCCCCATCCCCTGGATGGAGGCTGCCATGCCTACATGCTTACATTCCCACTCACCCCCGAGTCACTGCCCTCCCAGGGGGATCATACAGATTAGCCCCCCTGAGATGACACACAGAAACCCTACTTCATCTCCACAGGACAATGCTCTGCTTGTAGCCTCACAGCGCTGTTCCAGATGTGCCTCAGAAGGAAAAAAGAGCCAATAAGAATAGATACAAGAATCCAAGGGCATGATTTCACTAAGAAGCTCCTTGTTGAGAAGAGTGATATGTGATGCAGAGGACAAAGCATCTGGAATCAGCAGAGCTAAGTTTGGATCCCAGCATGGCCAGTCAACAAGGCCATTTGTGGAGAGTTCACCACATGTGAAGGGATACACATGCATTGATTACACGATGCTGTGCAAACCACGACCTCCATGAAATAGATATTATTATCCCTATTTTTCAGATTATGCTTAGTGAGGATAAGCAATGTCCCAAGAACCCACACTGAGAAGGCACTGGAGTGAGGACTTGAGCCCACCTGGCTTCTAAGAGCAGTTTCCTAATACTCTTAACTATATGTCCCTGGCTCCCTCATCCATACTATGGGATTAATGATACCTGACCCTCTGGACAAGAGAAATGCTAGTAAGGCCCAGAACATATTAGAAACTCAATAACAAATAGAATTATCATTGACACTGGAGGAAATCCAGAGCTTTCGGTGCCGCTTTTGTGAATTCCATTCCAGACCTTTCTAACTATCTGGAGTAAGGAGATAGGGCTGAATGGCATGATCCAAGATTCTTTTGAGTCAATAAAAAACTACAGCAGCTGAGAAATAGAATGTAGGTTTGTCTAGAGCTAGGATTAGCAAATTCCAGCCCATGGGCCAAATGCAACTCACCTTCTGCTTGGCAAATAAAGTTTTATTAGAACACAGCCATGCTCTTCTCCCTACAATGGGTGAGTTAAGTCACTGAGACAAAAACTGTATGGTCTACAAAGCCTAAAACACTTGCATTCTGGCCCTTTGTGGAACAAGCTTGCCAACTCTTGTCCTGCAGCAAGTGCAGCCCAGGCAAAACCTTTTACCCAGTCCCATTTCCAGGCCACCCTGTGATTCCCACTCGCCCTGAAGCCCTGCCACCCTGAGTTCCGGCCACCAGTGCTCCTACCGCTTACCCTCCTTCGGCCAATACTGCTGTGCTCCTAGCTCAGCTTCTCCCTCCCTCTTCCCTGTCAAGCTGGGATACCCATCTTGTTAGACATGAACTAATAATCTAATCAGCAATGAAATCCCCTAGAAAGGAACTCAGGATCAGATTTCTGGACCAGCAGTTGATTTTATATGCAGGAGCTAGGCCATGGGAGGAAATGCAAAGGCAGAGCCAGTAAATGGTCTCTCACCTGGCCCCCGACCAGCACCTATCTCCCTTTCCTGCCCCTCCTCCTCTGGGCTCCACGCTCCAGGGCGTGCACTCAGGTGGGGATCCTGGACCCCCTTTCTACACTACCTGGGGTGACTATAAAGCAGATTCTTGCCACTGCTCCTCCAAATACACCCCCCCCAATAAACCACCCTTCCCCAACACACATACACACACACACACACACACACGAACACACGGCAGGAGAGCCCAGGGCTCTTCCCAGTAAGTATAAGAACACAGTGGTGGGTGTTCTGAACACCTCCATCACTCTGACCCTGTTTCATCCCACTCTGGCAGGTGGCACCTTCCACTCCTGCTCCTACTTTTTATCCTTTTTATTTGGGCATCTCTGTGAGGTAGAAAGAGCATGAGCCCTGGTCCCAGAGGACCTTGGGTTATGCACCCCTGGATGATTGGTTTCATGAACCTGAGTCCCTCCTTTGAGTCAGCCCTGATCTGGACATGACAGATGCATTATTTCATTTCATCTGAGCCTCAACCTCCTCATCTGTTAAATGGGTGAATGACGTGCCACCAGGGCACATCGTGAGTGGTAAATATTTGTGAAAGTGCATTATAGACTGCAAAATTCTCTAAATATTAGCGGGCAGTGGGGCAGTGGGTGCATTTCTGGGTTTCTGTGTTAAGATTCACCTGCATCTTAAATCCAACATGGAGTTTAGAACTTGGCCTGGATTTCACAAGAGGAAAGGCCATGTAGTTCTTGTGCTGCAACCAATATAAATAATGGAAAAATAAATAACCGAGAAATACCTTCCCTTTCTGCAGCTCAGCAACAATGCTCCTCTGTCTCGTGCCACAGGGGAGGAAGGCTTCTCGACGCGAGCCCTTGGAAGTAGGACACAGAAAAGACGGCCACTCCTGATTCGCAGGAGCCACAAACATGGTAGGTTACACGGCAAAAGGAAATTGGGTCTAACCAGCTGACCCAAAGATAGGGACAGTGTCCTGGATTGCCCAGCTATATGTGACCACCAGGGTCCTGGGAAGGGTAAGACAGAGTCTGAAGGAGCTGTGACCATGGGAGTGTCCAGAGAGCTATGGCCTTCAGCCTCAAAGATAAAGGAAGGAAGCCATGAGCCAAGACATATGGGCAACGTCTAGACCCTGGAAAAGTCAAGGAAACAGATCCCCTCTGGTATGAACACAGCCCTGTTGACACCATGGTTTTAGCCCCATGAGATCCGACTAGGAATTCAACCCTACAGAGCTGGGTGATGATAAATGTGGATTGTCTTAGGACACAGAGTTTGTGGTGACCCGTGACGGTGGCCAAGGAGACTCATGCCACTGCCATTCAAGAAATCTGCAGCTGCGTTCTTGAGGAAACCGCTTCCAAAGCTACATAGGGGAAGGGCAAGGAAGGACAGCTCCAGTTAACCTTTGCCAGGAGTCACTCCTCTGAGTGGTGAAGCCCTGGGCTGATCAATGGCCATTTGGACGTGGTGATGAGCAACACACTGCCATAACCAGACTAAGAATGTCGGCAGGCATACAGGGTGGACATCAGCCTTCTCCACAAAGACAGCACAGCCCAGACCCCAAGGTCCAAGTCTGACAAGAAGTAAGAAGAACGATCACTTCTGTCGTGTCGCCTGTGCCTCTGGTCTCAGCTACTGCCTGATGGGGTGATGACCACACGCCCATGCATGGCGGATGATTGAAAGGCTTTAGCCGAACAGCCAAATGAGTGATCCCCCACTCTGTATGGGCAGAGTGACCTGTCTCCAGTGCTCTGGTGGCCTTTTCCACAGCCTCACGTGTCTGAAAGCAGCAGTCCCAGGGGAGGGGGTGGACCTACCGCACCCCAACGCATCCTGAGTGGCATCACTGGTAGCCAAGACTTGGCGGAATCCTTCCAAGCACCCAAACCATGTCCTGGGAGAGGTGCCAAAGCGGTCTCCTTGAAGGAAGTAGATGGAGGTGTCTGCAGGGAATGTCTTGGAATCCAGATGAAGCTGGAACCCTCCACTCTGGATCAGATCTGTGAAGCGTCCAATGAGATCCTTGCCAACTAAGGCCTCCTCTGTAAGACACAGGATGAGGCAGAAATGTCACTGCTGTTCTCTGCAAGGGCCGGGGGAGACCAAGGGACAGAGCCACCTAGAATGGCCGCACAGAAAGTAGTTGTAAGCATTGCCTGGTTTCTCATTTTAGAGGGAGAAACTGAGGCCTATAGAAGGGGACAGATTGGCCCAAGCTTACACAGGATGCAGAAACATGACTAGGACTTTAACCCAGGTCTCTGGATCCTATCATTTCTGTGGCATCAATATGGTCCCCATTAGTACAAGATATTGTGTCTTCAGTTACTAATGTAAGGTGTCCCAACCTTTGGCAAGCTACGATCTCTGAGCCTCCATCTCCCCATCTGCAAAATGGGGCTGGCAATGCCTCTCTTATAGTTGGTGAAGATTTTAAGAACAATGTGTATGCTGGGACCACTCAAAGAGAAGGCCTTGTCTCCAGGAGGCAACGCAACCTTCCACTCAGCAGTTAGTTAAACACTGAAGAGGCCTCCAGCTGCTGATCCCTAAGTATTTCCTAGGAAGAGAGCAGAAGGGTGTCACATCTGGAGCTGGGACAGATTCCCGCACGCAATGAGCATTCACACTACAGCAGGCTCTGTCAAGCCAGCCCAGGGCCTGAAACCACAGTCGTCAGCACGGACCCCAGGAATCAACATCTCCTCCTTTTGCAGCTTCAAACATACCTGAATCCTCCAAGCTCTTTTGAGAGGAAGAAGGACCCCTGATTCCTAATGCTGTTAGGGGAATATAATTGCCACGAGGACTGCACAATGACAGAGACTCAGTCTGCCCCCCGGGGTCACACTCTGGCAGCATTTTCCAGAAGCTTCCCCTTTGGAGAACAGAGGTCAAGCTGCAGCCAGCGTCGACCCTGGGTATTTGGCCACTGGATGGTAGGGGAGCAAAGGGGGCTCCCCACCCCCGGTCAGCAATACGGATTATATCTACACTGGCTCACAGCACTTCCACACAGTCCACTCTGCTCCTCCTTCTTGGATCCTTCTACTCTCTCAATTCATCCCCCACCTGCCCCGCTTGACACAGTGTAATAATGAGCTTAAATAGCGTAAGTGGTCCGAGATGTTTTCTCATTGCAAGTGTGCAGAACATAAATTATAAACCAATTCAGATCCGCCAACCCCCACCTTCCCCTCCTGCCCACCTGTCTCCCCATCTGTGCCCAGAAAACCAAGAGAAGAATTAGAAGCTCTCCACAGAAGTGCAATTGGGTGATATTATTTGAGTCTCGTAAGTTACGAGCAGGAGGCTATTGATTTTTATATACTTTTTAATAATTGGCTCCTCCGAGGGCCAGGGCATAATTCTCTCGCTAGAGCCTCATGGGAAAGCATTATAGGCATCACTGGCTCCAACTGGCAGATGGAGAAACTGAGCCTCAGAGAAGCTGCATAACGTCAAGGCCACAGGGCGGCCAAACATACCAATATCATGCAAATCAGGAAGAGAGGCCAGTGGGACATCCTTCAGCTGCACCTTCCATGTGACATTCACTCCTAAACGCTCCCCGGTCAGACACTCCACCTGCACCGTGGATCCATCGCAGACAGGAATGGGAACGGGGATCCCAAAAGTCTTTGCCTACATGGAGACAGCCACCTTTAGTTCAAGAACACAAAGTCGGGGGCGCCTGGTTGGCTCAGTCAGTTAAGTGTCTGACTTTTGATTTTGGCTCAGGTCGTGATCTTGGGGTCATGAGATTGAGCCCCGAGTTGGGCTCTGTGCTGGGCGTGGAGCCTGCTTAAGATTCCCTCTCTCCCTCTGCCCTCCCCACTCATGCTGTCTCTCAAAAAAATAGATAGATAGATAGATAGATAGATAGATAGATAGATAGATAGATAGAT